>NC_053112.1:26055776-26175747 GCF_010015445.1 Perca fluviatilis | reverse complement strand
TATTAATTATGATGTAGCGGTTTTGATTAAAGCATGCAAAACCTATACAGGAGAGGGCCTTTACGGTGCACAGGCCACAGACCGGTTGCTCACCTGTACATTAGCCTCCTCATGTATGGGTTGTATTTAAAGCGTTGTTTCCTCCCCAAGATTCTGTTGCTCTGACATACAGAAGGGGCTACCTTAGGCAAAACAGGACATGTTCTGATGTTTTAATACAGTGGCTAGGTATGTTTCAGAACAGAGAGAGGGCCTTGACATACATGCAGCTCTGAACAGAGATGAAAAGAATCCCATTTGGTCAGTTCTTTGTGGAGATGGCTATTGTGAAGAAGACACACACCACGTGTTATATGAATTTAATGGCTGCTTCTTTCACGGCTGTGATAAGTGCTATCGTCAGGTGAAATCAATCCTCTCACCAAAAAAAAAAAAAAAAAACACAGAAGTGAACTGCTATGGAGTTCCATAACAGAGTGTCTGCTCTAAAGATAAAGCATCAGCTGAAAGTTGTGGTGATGTGGGAATGTGATTGGAGACAGGCTGTGGACAATGACCAGACGTTAAGGAGTTCATGTTAACATAAGAAAAGCCAGGGCGGTCTCAAGAGAATCCCCTCTTTGGAGGCCGCACAAATGCAATGAAACTGTACCACAAGGTAGATGAAAAGATCAGATACTATGATTTCACAAGTTTGTCCCAACTGTTCAGAAGAGATTATCAATAGGACACCCCCAAATAATACACAAGGTTTGGTGACATAACAAATACTTTGGCATTGTGGAAAGCAGTAGCTACCAGCTGAGGCCTGTATCACCCTGTGTTGCCCTACCACTGTAACGGTAAACTGATGTTCCCCTATGTGCGGTGTGCCGTTGAGATGAATCAAACAACACCATGCACACATCAGCGATCAAGAGAGGTTGTTGTCTGGCGTTTGGGTGACATTTGAATTACAGAAAGCCATAGAGAAAGGGTATAAGATTGTTTCCATTACGCTGAAGTTTGGCATTTCCCGAAAAAACCGATCAGCTTTTAAAGCCTATGTTAAAACATTTCTTAAACGTAAGCAAGAAGCTTCAGGATACCCTGGGCATATCAAAGCGGAAGACGAAAAACAAAAGTACATAGATGACTATTATGCACACACGAAGCATTGCGTCTTGATCCGACCAAGATATGTTTTTAACAAAGCTGTCAGGCATACAAATAAATTGCTTCTGAATAGTCTTTGGGGGCAAATTTGCCATGCGTAAGCAACATGACTACTGCTTGAGCTCATAACCGAACCATCCCGGCTTCACACAGCTCATGTTCAGCGACACTTTTTGATGTTCGCCAGTTCTCATTCATCTCACCAGAAGTAGCGATTGTCCAATGGCGATACACAGAGGGGTCGCATCCAGAGTAAAAAGATGTGAATGTTTTTATAGGGGCCATGACCACAGCCTATGCTGCGCATGGAGCTATATGATTTGTTGGATAAACTGCAGGAACGCATTATTTTATATGTTGACACTGACAGCATTCTGTTCACAAGCAGAGAGGCGAGTGGATCCCACCTCTAGGTCCTTACCATGGCGATTTAGCGGATGAACTAAATAAGCCTCAAGTCTGTGGGGCTCCTACCGAAGATTATATAACTGAGTTTGTTTCGGGGTCCTAAATGCTATGCTTATAGGACCCGCTCAAGGAAAATACACAGGGTTAAATGCACAGGGGTGTAACCCTCAATGCCACAAATGCCAAAGTGGTTACACATGAATGGTTAATTGGGCTTGTTCAATCCTTTGTGACCAAGCAGCCGCAGCATCCTAACCATCTGACCACAACGGCCTTCACAATAACAGCGACAAAAACAGTTCCATCTCAAAACGACACGCTCACCAGGAAAGTACAGTGGGTTTACAATAAACGACGCGTGCTCCAAGACTATACAACTGTACCTTATGGCTACTAGGGATGTTTCCAGGATTTGATGGTAGGCTTCAACACCCTTTCAGCCTTGTTATCAGTGGTCCCTCTAATTGTGGAAAACCATACTTTGTCAAAGACATTATTGAAAACATAATAGATGCGTTATTTCACAAAAATCGAGTAACATTGTATACATCTATTCATGCTGGCAACCAATATACGATCAATTACTTAAAAGCGTTGAATATAAACTTTGTACAAGGTCTCCCGAATGGTTCTGCTAGAAACACTCTTGCACCTACTACTAAGAATAATTTGCTCATTATAGACGATTTAATAGAATCAAGCCAGTGATAATTTGGAAGTTCAAAAGTTTTCACACAGTATGTCCATCATAGACGTCTTAGTTGTATATATCTAGTGCAGAATCTGTTTATTCAAGGTAAAGCTAGTCTTACAATCAGTTTGAATACAAACTATATGATTATTTTCAAAATGCTAGAGATCAACATCAAGATAAGCTTACAGCGCCAAATGTTCCCCGGTAATAGTAAATATTTTTAGAGGCTTTTAACGATGCAACTAGTTACACCTTTGGCTATCTATTGATAGATTATAAAACCACAACCCCGATATTTT
The DNA here is from genome assembly GCF_010015445.1 of Perca fluviatilis. Lineage (NCBI taxonomy): Eukaryota > Metazoa > Chordata > Actinopteri > Perciformes > Percidae > Perca > Perca fluviatilis. Next base: position 26,173,191 of record NC_053112.1, on the reverse strand, counting down.
AAGACTCAGAACGCTCTGATATCCCCACAGCAGGTTGTATACGTTCCTAGAAAAAGGTGTAATAATGTCAAAACCGAGATGGAGATTTTTACATTGTTAGACATGCTACATAAGGCATCACCCGAGACCGAGGTGTCATTGTGAGCAACAGCTAGTCCAGACTTTATGTAATGCCCTTTGTGAAATATCTTTGAATGTCTTACAAGGTCACATACCGTTGTCTAATATTCAGTACAAGCTGTTAAAGAAAAGAAGAAAGTTATTAGACTGATAGCTGATAAAAAGTTAAACAGTTTAAAAAAAAGACAATCAATCAAACAGGAGGGTTTCTCCTGCCTCTACGGGGGGCTGCTATCCCATTCATAGCAAGTCTTATCAACAGGAGTTGAGATGGGAACACACTCAGAAAATGTTTTTGGTTCCACAAAATCAATTAGCAGCATTACAGAATCCTCAAACATCGGACTCCTCAAATGTATCTCTGCGACAGTCTGTACAAAGTGAATTGGACCGAAGCCATGAGTGATATATTGAAACAGCAAGGACATTGATGTATATGAAAAAGCTAAAAGATATTCAAGTATTTCTACAAGAGGTACCTGGTCATGATAAAACAGGGTGAACGAGAAACGTGTGATTACATTATCAATGCCTGAAGTTCGATTCAAAGGGATTCAAAAGATGAAGAAGAAAAATATGTTAAAAACAGAAGTGTTGAAACATATGCCTATAAGAAACAAAAAAGAAATGCGGAATACATATTGGCTTCCATTATCCCGACACAATGACCAGATATCTTGGACAGATCAAGGGGAAATAGTTGTTGGAAATAAGAATGTGCCATGGTAGTCATCTGTATGATCTGCTGAAAAGTGTCACAGCCCATAATAATGTTGCAGAACCGTTCTAGACCAAAAGGGTGGGAACATATTTTTAAAAACGTTAGCTAGTTTAAATGTGCCAATATCCGTAATCCCAAACACAAGGGTACTGCCCGTTCTATTGAGGCTTTTAAAACAGATAGCATCATCTGAAGTAATACACAAACGCCTATGATGGCTTTACGATCCCCCAAGCACTCCTAGAGCATTAGGAATGCCCCCTGTATTTAATACACAAACGGCATCTGATTTACGCGAACTAGTACTCCTAGAACCTTTAGTATTACACCAGCCATTACTAAGACTCTGCGTTAGGCTGGTTTTTTAATCTTTTCTATTATTACACTAATTTTTTATATTCTACTTTTTTAAACCTATTTTTTATTATTTTTTATTATTACACTAATTTTTTATATTTTACTTTTTAAACCTATTTTTTATTATTATTTTTCTATTGAGATGTGTTTTCTATTGAGGTGTGTTTTCTTTATTCAACTATGCGAAAAGTCAGTGTTGTATGTAAACTGGTGACATTAAATGAATGTTTTACATAAATTTATTTTTATTTTTAAATCTGTTTTTATTATTATTTTTTCTATTCAGGTGTTTTTTCTTTATTCAACTATGTGAAAATGCTGTGTTGTATGTTAACTTGTGACATACATTTTTATTTTTTTATTAAATTTTTTTTTTCCATTGAGTGGGTAATTTCTTCAGGCATATGAAAATGCTGTGTTGTATGTAAACCTGTGACATTAAAATAAATGTTTTACATTAATTTTATCTATTAGATGCATTTTCCTGTATAATTTGTTTTTAAAAATAAAAAAGGAATGCAAAAATTGAGACATCGTAAGACATGTATATTCCACATTCTTTATTTTTTGAAAAAAAAACATCATTACACCATTTTTACACAATTTTTTTTACCTATAGGTGGTCGCATGAACATTGTACACATTTAAATTTCTGATCATGACACACATCTGGATGTATTCTGCTAACAAAATGACTAACCATTGTATCGTTGCATACAAGATTGTCTATACATGCTCAATACTTTTGTATAAGGAATCTTTTTCTGAATGTGACATAAAAAGAAAACACAGTGCTGTCCACATGTTGTAGAATAATTATTTTTGAACTTGTTTTGCTGAATGGCACATTCCACACTGTTTTTAAAGAGGAAATTGCTAATTTCCTGAGGGAAAAAAAGGTAGGTGGATGTCCAAAGCTATCAAAGAACAAACCATGCTTGTTCTCTGTAATGTAAATACCTAGCCAGTGTTCACCGGGCATATTACTGGGTTGTGTATTTACAACTAACATAGCGGGTAATTTACAAACTACGGTTTTGGGAGATGATCACATGGCATTACTCCTAAGAAATTTGTGTCTCTATTCATTCTTTTTCTGAGTACGCTAGTGAGTTCTATCGTATTCATCTTTAGTAATGATCCAATAGGACTTGCCTTCTGTTAGATATTTCGATTACAGAATCAAAAACGGAATAGCAGATAAGGGTCACAGTCCTCGGAAGGGGGTTTCTGAACCGCACTTCCAAGCGAACGTTGCCGTTCTTAATCAGTGAAACGTTCCTGACCCCCCACCGTCGGGTTCCAAATTAAAACAAAAAAGCGGATAAACAGACCCAAAATCAGATCGTGTTATGGCTAGTGACCGGTCTTTTAAATGGCGTCCTGTTGATTCAATCAGTTGATAATATTCCTTACATATTGTCCTCTTTGAAAAAGGGCTGAAAAGGACCGGGCTGGGTGAGGCTGTCCATCTGCATAAAGGCTAATAAATTCTGTATTATAGTTTCCAAAATTAAAGGGGTTAACGGGCATCACGATCCTGTGTATGCTTCATTATCTGCGAAGCTATGACTACAAATTTAGGAATCTGTCCTATGAACAGGTTTTCTTGGTTGCAAACACGTGTGCCTGTAGGTATTGAGAAGGTTTTTAGAGATACTCTGTCAATAGCATATTTTGCATTAGTATGCTGTAAGGCACGACTATGAGCTAGTCTTACAGTTGGTGCAACTGTTATTTTCTTGACAAATAGACTAGCAGACATTATTTTCACAGCGAATTGGACATTCCCAGGGGTCATTAGTACAAAGTCGTCTTTTGAACGGATGAATTTCAAAGACATGTCAACACCATTTAGCAATAGTTTTTCTTGAAAAACAAATCTGCATGTACTGGTGCTATTAATTCCACAATATGGCTTTCGGATGTGTATTCACCCCTTTTTTGTGCCAACCCCTCATTTTCTGCCTGTGATAGATGTCTCATCCATTTTGCCAGCTGTGTCCTTACAAAATAGCCCTGTGCTAAATTAGCGTAACCGCGTGTCCCTCTCCATAATTCAGAAGACATTCTATAAGGGCTCTATAAGGATACGTATTTGAAGACTGTGTGATCAGTCTATCACCCAACATTATATCTACTTGTGAAAAAAGACTGCATCCAGGATAGTTTATAAAACCTACATCAGCTGCGTTAGCCAACAATGTGCCATCAGGGTTTGTAATCCTTACACGTGTATACAAGTATGAATCGTTAAGGTCTAGATAATCCTCTCCGCTAGCCGAAATGAAAAATTCAATAGGACCGGCGTCCGTTAGAGCTGACATTGGGGGGATTTCTACAAATGTTGATTTTTCGATAGATGTTTGTGTGTACGGTACTGTAAACAGATCCAATTCTGTCTTCACACACTCTTCGGACTGATTATGAATAAACGCCATGATTGATTCTGTAAAATTAAAATATGTCTTTGTTCAGGGCCAGAGAGGCGCCGGTTGGAGCTCTCACGCCTGCTGACAGATGCCTTCTTTTGACAATCCTTCGTTTTTTGGTGGTGTTTTTATGCTTTTTGTTCACAATCCGGTTACGCCCACATCCTGGGTGGGGGTCTTTTTAATGCTTTGCGTCTGTACACCATTAGCCCATTTCCCTGTTGTCTGGATGCCCACGGCATTCCTGACATTAGTCTAACATCACCAATAAAACCACTTGCTGCTGTTTTCCGATGAGGTTTGGCTATATTAAACCCTTTTAAAGGGGGACAGCCATTCGAAATAAATTTCTGAATATCCCCCTAATCCATGTCCGTATTGTGTGTGGGCCTATGAATCCCGGCAACTCTCCACCAGCTTGATTCATGTAATAGTGCATATATCTTCCATCATCGGATGTGTACGCTTTCCTCATCATTTCAATGCTGTTTCACAGGTCTAAAATGTAGTTTGACAATTACTTTTCCGTATGAGAAAGGGATGTGTTGGTTCTGATCGTCTCGTAGTTCTATTTGAATATCAGTAATACTCGAGCGTGCCAACGATGTGTAGTGAGGACTGTCGTAACTTAGAGTGGGCATACGTTTGCTCTCATCAGAGATATTTATACAACGGAGTAGGGGTACATGACTATCACCGACTAGCTGGTAGTCCACAATGTCACTATAAATAAATATATTATAACGGCCCCATGAATGTCTGCGGGTGTGGAGCTGCACATTTTAAATGAGGGCCAATGTGAATTTCGAACACAGAGTCTGGAATGAACCCAAGAATTTCGGCCAGACGCCCCTTAAACACAATATTCCAACCGTCTCCTCCCGTGAAAAGAATCTTATTAGTGATAGGATTGTGTGTCATAGTTATGTGGGCTAGGGTTGGGTTAGCAGCACATTTCATATTATATTCTTTAACAATGCTGTCGATCGTATTATAAGAACCAACTGTTAGCCTTAGCTTGTTGAACATTTTCGTTTTCGTGTCGATGAAATCAACCTTGGCATCATTCTCAAGTGAAACTATTCCAGACCCTGGGGTATTGAATTTCAATAAGACCAACTTCATACGGCTCTTGTAATATGAGTGGTTTTGCCAGTTTTGTTCTGAATTGCCAAATCTTATTATTTGGATAAACTAATTGTGAGGCATTACTAGGCAGCGTAACAAAAATCCGTTCTTATTCATAGCTCCAATACCTTTCACTAACAAAACACAATGACTAATATTACAAGACTGGTACAGCGCTTTTTATCTTACATCAACTATGTCTTTTTCAGAGAGCCATGAATTGAATTTCTGAGGCCATCCTAACCATTTCACAAGTACAAGCTTTTACGTCCTGTTTTTCTTCGAGCCCGCACTTTCTCAATTTTAAACACTTTGTTTTTGTCTACAATTACAGACTGTAACTTCGGCTTCGTAAAGGTACCTGTCACCGCTCCCCACTATTGTCTTTCAGTATATAAACAGGAGGAGTTCTACCTATACGTTTTGATATTGTAAAAACTCATCTGTAAACGTCTGTTCGTAACCTTTACGAAAAACGCCTCTGTGCTTTGATATCCTAACGGTGTCCCCATCTGAAATTTAAACAGCACTGTTCCATGTGGTTTCAGTTTGTACAGAGTGTTAAAGACAGTTTTCTCATTGTCTTTACATACAGGAGGACGGACCCATTTTTATTGACCTATGGTATGCAGAGTTGTAAGCAGCAACCATATCTTGTACTACCTCAATATAGCGGCGGCGCGTTAACAGCCGTTAAATATCTCCACATTCTGGTTTTGAAAGTCCTATTGAAACGCTCAACAACACTTGCTTTTGTTTTCGTTCGATGTGGAAAAATGGTGAATTTTATATTGTGTCATCAATTTTTGAAAACCTTATTATAAAAATTCTTTTCCAGAGTCTGTTTGAAGCTTCTGGGGTATCGTCCTTGTTCCAATATTTCCTTAAAGGCACTTGTCACGCTAGGCCCGATTTGTTTTTAAGACATATTACCCAGGCATATTTAGAAAACACATCAATACATGTCAATAAATACTGCACATTATCGTTTTCCGTTGAATATTCAGACATATCGACCAAATCAGCCTGAAATTGCTTATCGATACCATTAACAATCACTCTGTTTCTTGGGAAGTGTTTCAATGCAGGGGCGTGCAGTGTATATGCATCCTGCCTCAGCAGAAACTTTTAACCGTGGGGATAGTTGGAGACAAGCCGGTACATTCTTTGACGGAATCACGGAGCCTCTGTACACCTCCTAACCCTCCTGCGGTTTGGACGGATCATAGTATATTTTGTGCATAACCTTCTCCATGATTCATTTTAAAACACAAGTGAACACATTAGAGTTATGTCATTCTTTTTATTTTTACAAAACACACTCACACAGTCCTACATATGACAGTTATGAAGACCGAGTGGAACCTATTCTATCATAGATAGCATATTGGCTATCTGCGGATACATTGCTTTTACTGATTATGAATATATGCAGTTTTTGCAAATCCGGTAAGACATCGGTATACTGTTTTTCTTGCACATACAAACTCACGGTGTCTACAAGCATTGTATACATAGTAAGCAGGTGATAAACTTTCAGCATCTTAAAATTACGTGTAATGTTGGCTATGACATCACAAAATGTTTCCACTATGCTCTCAGTGTCATTAACATTGATAATAACATCTGCAACAGATCCTCCCAAGGAGGGGTGCTATGTTGTCTTCTTACAATCACCATCAGTTTTTCTAACCTACTCACAACTGTACGATCTACACCGACACTCTTACATTGGTATTTTTTCAACATCGTTCACATTATTAGCAATGGCTTGATCTAAAATACCAGATAAATGCGATCTGGTATCGCTCACTGATATGGTTATACATTACACATAAACAATTCCCCATATTTTCACCCTGTTGGTTTTTTCTAGCATATAAATCTCTCCAATAGTCACCAATCTCTCTAATTTCGGCTATTTTGACAAGATCATTCCCTATCATAGAGTCATACATAGCACTGATTTTGTCGTAACATCTTCAGACGTTTTCAACTCGTACAAAACTGTTTCAGATACTCCCCTGATTCTACCCTCATCAGCCGTGAGATGTTTCAAGGACAGAAAACGTTGGCACGACACCAATGAATTTATCAGTCAGTAGTCTTTTCATAAGCTGTTCAAAGTGGACAGTGTAGAAGTGTTCTGGTAGCCCCTGTAAACAGGCATGCTGTTTCTGGCTTGGATGATTGATCTAGACACCCGAACAAAGCTCTTCCAAATACTTGTAAAGAACTATGTTAAGAAGATGTAGAGAAGCTGTTTTAACGCTATCTATAAACAAAGATGACACCACACCATCAGTCTGATCAGAGCCTCTGTGTCCGAACAATCAGCAACACCTCCCTGTTGTAATACAGCAGTTGTTGAGGGTATAGCTTGATATGCACATGTCTGAGGGGAAGTGCCCCAAACAATAGAGATGGTGGCAGAGGAGGTGTAGGTGGGGTCGGCCGGAAGTGTTCCGGCGATAGAGGTGGCGATGATGACAATGATGAAAAGGGGTTGAGGAGATCCGGATGCCGTTAGGGGTGCAAATAGACCAGGGGTGTTAGGAGGAGTACCTGAGGGGGTTGAATGAAACCACTCCAGATCCTCTGGGAAGAAAAAAATAACACATTACAATCACAGTAGCATGAAAAAAAGAAAGAAAAGAAAAGCATTTTAACTATTTTGGCAAATAATTAGCATATACAAATTAGACCCACCGTTTTGCTAGTCTTTGTGTCTGATGATTTTAGGTTTGTATAGGTTCCGTGGCATGGGCAGAGACTGTTGGTCAGTGTCCCCAAATATCAATCTTTTTCTTATGTTCTCATAAGAACTCCTTATTTTGTCTCTTCTGATGACATAGTCGATGGTGTCAAACTGTTTCTTCAAAATCTCCCAGTCACACCATTGTATAAAGAACACATTTTTAAACCATTTGTTGTATTCCTCGTTAGATACAGGATACGGTTTTAACTTCCATTCTTCATGACCGCGGGTAGCAACTAACTTCTCCCTTTCACTGCATACGCTAAGGAAAATAAAATCCTCTGCAGGCCTAGTGAAACGGTCTGCTTCCACACGATAGATACTAGAGCCATCACGACTGTCCCATTGAGACACATACACCAGCTCAGGCAAGCCAGGATTATCAAGGTCCAGAGAGACAACATCACGAAAAAGGCCCCAGTCTTTCACAGAAATTGTACAGGCTGTTTTGGCTTTGCTAGATAGTTCTACAGCAACACTAGTGTAAACAGCTAATGTTACGTATCCTGCACTGTATTGAATTGAATAACGGTATCCATTGACACCGACATATTCCAGATCAGATGTACATGGCTCAGTCATGCTTGTAGGAAAGATCTCCGAAGCAGGTCAGCTTCTTTCAGGGGCCTGACTCAAACGGCATGTTGTTCCAGTATCAGTCTCACCGCATCCCCATAGCTCTTTTTGGCCGGGTTAGCGCATACCAAATGTAGTGGCTCCTGTTCTAGATGTCTCACCTTCTTCAACAAAAGATGATCCAGATTGTTGTCCAAATACGGGGGAAAGCCATGGCTGAAAAACGATTCCTCTTTGCTTTTTCCCAAAAAAAAAGAATTAAAAAGTGAAAACTCCAGAGTACTTTGAGGAAGTCTGAGAAAACGAGGCAGCAAGCGAGCTAGCAGAACAGCTAAAAATGGTGGATAAAAAAAGTGAGCAGACAGCCTTGAAACAAGGGGTTTTAAACACCACAAACCCCACCCTGTAGGGCGTTTTTAAAATCAAACCAATAGCAAACCCATTCTTAACAGCTAACCATTGGTCTATCAGACGTATTAACACCTTTTTTTTTTTACAAAAATGTAAATGATGCCTCACCCCCACGTAAACCATGACGACCGCGACACCGACGTCATCACATCCGCTAGATGCGTGCGCAGCTTCGACGATTAGATGCACTACCATATTCGGCCACTAGATGGCGCTCGCGGGGTGCCGACGTTCGACCGCGACGTCATCACATCCGCTAGATGCGTGCGCAGCTTCGACGATTAGATGCACTAACATATTCAGCCACTAGATGGCGATCGCGAGTAACGACGTGCGGCCGCGCCGTCATCACGCACGCTCATATCATCAGTTGGCATGGCAGGTTTGCGTGTGCGTGTGAGATGACGTCACACATGCACGCGCAAAACCGCCATCTTTATACTACTTGTGTGTGTGTGTGTGTGTGTGTGTGTGTGTGTGTGTGTGTGTGTGTGTGTGTGTGTGTGTGTGTGTGTGTGTGTGTGTGATTACAGGTCGCGACCTAGCCAGCACCACTCTGCCAGGCTACCCTCCTCATGTTCCTCCCACTGGACAGGGCAGCTACTCCACCCCCTCCCTCACTGGCATGGTACCTGGTGAGTACACACACATTGTTTCTCGGTACCAATAGTGCCAACATGCTTGACTTTCTTCTACAGTAACTCTGTCATTTCTCGCCACCCATCATCTCAGCAGATCTGTAACATACATATCTGTTTGGATTCCCACTGGATGTGTGCGTGTCTTTAGCTTTGCCACTTCCTCCTTCTTGTCTGTCTACACTATGGCTGACAGTGCTCCCAGGGGGTGGCGTTTGTATGTGTGTGTGTGTGTGTGTGTTGTGTGTGTGTGTGTGTGTCGTTTGTGTGTCTCTGTGTATCATTAGAAACCAGCCACAGTAGCACAGCTGTCCCTCCTCAACATTAGTAATTTGTTTTTAATGAGAATCACCAGTGACCCACGACTAATTCATTCATTCCCTTCCACTCCGCCTTCTACGCTGCTTTTGTGTTTCAATCCTGGACCCCATTCTCTCCCTCTCTCTCTTCTCTCTCTCTCTCTCTCTCTCTCTCTCTCTCTCTCTCTTTCTCAGTCTTGCAGTGGTGGTTGTGGTCAGTGTGAAGTATACTGCGGAGAAATAAAAGGATGAAACACAAAAGCAACAACTGAAGGGAAAAAACTCAATACCATGTTGTTTACAAGTTCTTGTCTCTTCTGTGTATTCCCAATCATTCAGTCTGTGACACACACACACACACCTGGGCAGACACGCATACACACACACACACACACACACACACACACACACACACACACACACACACACACACACACACACACACTCTCAGCGGACATGTAGGAACAGCACGTCTAAAGATGGGTAACCCTGTCGCCCTGTCCCCCTGCGCTCACCCTGTCCTCCGGTTTGACAGCATATTTGTGTGTGTGTGTGTGTGTGTTAGCGGGGGGGTATGTTTATGTGTGTGCTGGTATGAGATTGTTTGTGTGCATGTGTGTTTGTTTTTGACAGTGTGTGTGTGTGTGTGTGTGTATGCGACCTTGACACTGAGCTACACGAGGGAGACCCTGAGCCTCCTCTCGCCTCCTTCCAACCCCCTCTCCCTCCCCTTGTCTCCTAAACAACCTGACATGTTGCCGTCACTACGGTGATGACAAGGGTAGGATGTTCGCACCCAGGGATGCCATGGAGACTGTATCCCGACCCCACCTGACAGATGCAGCTAAACATACACACACATAAGCACACACACAAGGGGTAGTGTGAAAAAGAAAACTTGTTTGGTTGTTCATCCAAATACACACACACAAACAGTCTCGACATCTAAATTCTTCTCAGTGAATATTTGACGCGGCCTGAATCCTCGAGCTGACTGGAGTGAATAGAAAAGATAATCTTCCAACTTTGCTTCTCCAGCTTCGCCATGTTTTATCTCAGCACTTCTCAGGCAAATTATCCTTCTTTTTGTCCGCTCTGTCTAATATTATACCTTCATTAAGCAAGCAACTCTCTTCTGTTGCTGTTGCTGTTCTTCTCTCTCTCTGTCTCTCTTTCTGCAGCAGGGGGGCTGACACTCAGAGGGGGTGTAGAGGAGCAGTGAGGCAGAACCGACAGAACGAGAGGGAGAGAGGAGGAAAGGGGGGGGGGGGAGGGTTTGGAAGGAGGGGGCATCAGGGTCTGTGACTGTCAGCTATGGGAGAGGGATCCCCCGGGAGGAGTGAAGGTTCAGGAGAAAAGAAAGAAAGAGCAAAAGATTGAAAAAAGAGAGAGCAGTGGAGAGATGAAAAAAAAAATGGGGAAGAATGTTGTTTTGATGTGAAGGGTGACGGGCGGGCCGTAGTCAGGCGGGCCAGAGGATGAGAGAGAAAAATAAAGAGAAAAGGGGTGAAGGGAAGAGTGGGAAGGGAAGACAAGAGGAACAGTAGACCCCAGACAGTAAGTAGTAAATGAGGGTGAAAAGCTACGCCATCATCCACTGAATGAGAGGACCACTCTCAGTCTCGCTGAGATCTCCTGTTCAGTCACTCTCAACTAGTCTGCAAAGCATTCTGTTGAAAACTAAGGGCAGGTTAAAGCTTCACTGTAAGCAAAATGAATTGAACAAGTCCTCATGACATTTGTCAATTAAACAAACAATTAATGTTGCTATTGCTTTAATGTGCACACTGGTATCCCAGAAACGATACATGCTGTTAGTCAAAACATTTCTGCACCTTATTAAAAGCTTTAGCTATAAATATGCACCTAATAATTGGGATTCTTTGGCACCTTATTCAGGTGTCATTGTTTGCAATTTGCATCATGAACTTGGTTTACACATTTTGTTAGTCAGTGAAAGAAAATATGATCACACTGAAATATAAATTAAAGTCCTGATAGCACTTAACTACAGCTTGATTGTTCTTAGCAAAGGCTGGTAGCTCAAAAAACGTAAAGCAAAAGATAAAAACCAAAAAGGTTTATTTCTCAAGGTAAAGTCAAAGATGTTTCTAAGCCTTCTCTCTTATTTTCTTTCAGGGGGAGATTTTTCCGGAAGTCCATATTCCCATCCCCAGTATTCCACATACAACGAATCGTGGAGATTTCCTAACCCCAGCTTATTAGGTAGGTGTATCCCATATCTCTGCACCCAATTCTGCTTACCAGAAGTGGATCAATAATTGTATTAATGAATTTCATTTCATTCCACCTCACATCCCAGTTCCAACCTCTCTAATACTCTCTTGTAATATGCTGTATCTTTCATGCTCCGCTGTTCATTTTTTTTCATTACATTACATTTCTGTCTGTATTGTACCGTACAGTACAATACATTATAGACATACTAATGGTTCTGTAAAAGGATGTTTTAAAAGACTGGCAATTTGGGCTGTGAATGGATTGGAAGAAAAGGGGGAGAGAGAGAGAGAGAGAGAGAGAGAGAGAGAGAGAGAGAGAGTTCTGGGTTTTTATTTTATATGTGGAGGAAGTTGGCTTTGACCACTTATTTTTAATTTATTACATAGTCACAAGCCGTGATCTGCCGGACTGCAATGAGCAGGTAATGTCAGTTTATAGCCTATGAACTAATTCGCTGTAAAAGGCAATGTGACATCAGTCTCAAAAACATGTTCTCAGACAACCTGGCAGCAGAAATATTGAAAAAGATATCTTCTGTTGAAACAATTAAAATTTATTTTCATGTTGGATTGTGGCTTAAAATGTTTCTTCTACTTTAGCGCTAGGAGTGGGTGATATGACAATATATACCATCAGAGATTTTGCCACATCATTTATACTGCACTAGGCGATTTGTTCATTTTAAACTACTGTAGTACACCGCCCCATGAATGACTCTTTTAGTTCTGTATTGTAGCTATATAGTTTAGAGAATATTATAGGTCCAAGACGAAACTGACAAGAGGGCAGGACTCAGAGAAAAGTCGCTATTATCCATGTGCTACTTCAGCACCACAGACAGCGCCATGGATTTATCAATACACAGTTTAGGCACAGAGGCAAAGGTCACCGCAGGTATATGTCATCATTGCTTCTGGCTTTGATTGCGCCTTGAAACATCAGTGTCAACAAGGTCAAAATTAAAATAATTTGTAAGTAAAATAACTAAAATAACTTTGAAGGCAGCGCTCAGCAGCAATTTTGAGCGGTGCGCTATGCCAAGGGTGGCGCTTCCTCAGAGTTGTCGCCACCGCTCTCCCAATAGGAAAACAATTGCACAGCCAACGCAGAGCGGTTCTACCGCAGATCATGTGTAGGCACCTTTAAGCTACAGATATTCCAGAGCCATGGTCAGGGCCATAGATTCTAACTTGCACAAACCTCAGATAAAGATAAAGGATTAATGAGTCAGGCAGAGATGGCAGGTTAACAAGGGGCATGCATTTTGGTAATTTTGCTAACAAGGGAGATGGGATGCCTCCTCATATCGCCTTCTGGCACTACCTATCCCTTTGATAAATCTGGGGGTATGAGGCCATGATTTATAATGTTGCATATCAACAAGCAGGACTGCTTTATGTGATTTTGATATGACTTTTTGCATAAACATGATGAAATACCTTGATTTTTCAGGTATTTAATTTACTGGATTAGCCAAAAACATGTAGTCCTGCTTTTTTTGTCCATTCATAATTTCTCAATATATTTTCCAGAAAATGCATTTCCAGAAAATGTATTATATCGCCACATATATCAATATCCTGACATACAATTACATATTTCTTCACTCCTACCAACTAATGAGAAAATCCATCAATCACTTTTAGATGAGACGTAAAGAAAAATAAGTAAAACTGCACCTTCCAAAAACCTTGATTGCAACTGTTATACTGAAAGACATCCCAACACTGTCTTCACTTCTCTGCATCAGTGTTTAACAGGAAAGATTAACCCTGAGCCAAACAGTCAAAGTCATTGTCTATAGGGAGCCATTTTAGGGGTCACATTTAAAGGTGAAACTGTCAGCATATGACGGTGTAAAGGTCAATAGGTGAGAAGGGTCAGTGCTTTGCCTCCACCCTTTCCTCTCCTCACCTCTCTTCTCCCCTCCTTCCCTTCATCTCTGTCCCCAGTGTTTCAGCAGGATTATGGGTCTCTCCTGGGGACGGAAATCGGCTGCTCCTCCAGTCTCTTCACCAGCCAGGCAGGACAGATGCAAGGTAGGTGGAGAAAGAAAGAAAGAAAGAAAGAAAGTAAATGAAATTAAACGCAAGCAAATAGTATGTGTGATAATTCAGGTGTGTATGCAAAGGTGCAATGATGAGGAGAAATGATGCAAGGGAAAAAGAGGAAGAGACTGTAAGGGAACTTTTCGTATGATAACGGATGAGCGACCACATAATATGAGGACAAGATGCACATTAGTAGGCACCGAAAGGTTTAAGATTGATGGCAGCGGGAACAGAGAGGCTGTGATACAGAGGGGAGGCAGGGAAGAATGATAGTAGAAGTGACAAATGAAAGAAAGAGTTTTATAAAAAAAGAAGCAAAAGGGGAGAGAGGGCATCTGAAGTCTTGACTGAGACTAAATAGTTTGTCAGGCCGGCTTAATGCCTCACTTCCCCAAAGAGCCTCCTGAGATTACCTGGACTGTGGACAGACATAACCTGTCAACACACAGCTGGGCTGATTGATGGAAGTGACAGAGACAGGTGTGTCTGGTGTGTGTGTGTGTGTGTGTGTGTGTGTGTGTGTGTGTGTGTGTGTGTGTGTGTGTGTATATATAAAGGTGTGTAAGTGTGGGTTTCCGTGTGTCTTTGGGGTTACAGTATTGAATTGACCTCTTCCCTGAGGAGAGAATAGACTCAAGGGATCAGCAGTAGTAGAGCTGTACTCAGTGTGTCAGCTTAGACTGTCACTTAGATAGTGTGTGTGTGTGTGTGTGTGTGTGTGTGTGTGTGTGTGTGTGTGTGTGTGTGTGTGTGTGTGTGTGTGTGTGTATAAAGGTGTGTAAGTGTGTGTGTGTGTGTGTGTGTGTGTGTGTGTGTGTGTTGTGTGTGTGTGTGTGTGTGTGTGTGTGTGTGTGTGTGTGTGTGTGTGTGTGTGTGTGTGTGTGTGTGTGTGTGAGAGAGAGAAAGAGTGAAGGTGGGAGCTGAAGAGACAAGTGTCATAAAGTAGACTGAGTTCATTTTATTGGCTGTACACGACAAGGAGACTCATTAGCTTCATCAGCTCATGTCATCTCATCCCTGCCTTTCATTATTCACATTCAAAGTAAAATATAATCTTAACAGAAAATTGAAGCTGCTCATTTCACATTTTCACTGCATTTCCAAAGTAGTTAAGGAATAATTCAGATTTATTACAACCTGGGTCTTATTTTTGTCATTTTAACCATCATTTCTATTGGTAATAATAAAAATTGAACTCGCCAATTTAATTGCAGAAGTCCGAAGGGGAAAGAAACATGAGTAGAAGCACGAGACAATCATACAAGTTTCAAACAAATTCATTTGGAAGAGAAAATACTTGCATCTCTAAGAAGCATATTAGCATCTCTTAACTAATTATTTTGTTTTTCCTACCCACAACTTTACTATTTTGACCCAATCTCACCTCCTCGTTCCAGATGTACCAGGCAGCTGTTTTCAGCAAAAAGCTCCGATAAATCCCCTGTACACTACTTGCTCAGGACCAAATGGCAGATAAGTAAAGTTAGAGAGTAGCTGGTGAACGTAGCGTAGCATTTAGCTAATAAAAAGCTAAAAAGACTCAAGAGTTGGTGGAGACCAAAACAGACCTCAAAAGAGAGTGAATACTGGACTAACATTCATTAGGTGGCCAGAAACACAACTTTACATGAATGCTGATGTTGCTTTGTATCTACTGGATTTATAGCCATAGGCTGTTTGCTAACACATTCCCCATTTCAACTTTATTAGGTATTAAAATGTTAACGTGTGTTTATAGCTTGTTAAGCTGCCCCCAAGTGGCCAAATGTATTATTGTAGCTTTAAATAATCTGGTTAAACTTGGTTGGCTTTGTTGTAGCAATGTCATCAACACCTGGTGAGCATAATTATGTCATAACCAATAGAAATGAGGCCAAAACTACAAAAAAAGACCCAAGTTGTAATAAACTGAACTAATCATTTTTAGTCTCATTGAAGAGAAATTCAACAAAATATTTGTTTCTGTGTTCCTTCCCAGGTTCACCGTATTACTACAGTGCCACATCACGGGGGGCGGGCCCTGCTGGCACTGCAACAGCCTCTGCTTACGACCGCCACTGACCCCTCCTACTGAGAGAAGAGGAGGAAGAAGAGAAGGAAACGGGGGAGGGATAGCACCAGCACTGCACAGTACGAACCTGCCTACACACGGACAACAATGAGGATGAAGATTTCAAGTTTTTGACGTCAGTGAAGTTTAAATTTTCTTTGATTGACACTTAAGTCAACAAACGCACTGCTGGGCTGCAACACAGACAAACTGTGTGGGTATTACATTACTGTGAGGACACAGGCATGGCAGTGTCAATAACTGATAGATATACTGTAGGACTGGTCAGAAGCAAGTGAATTTGGACCCTACCACAATAAATCAAGGCCTGGCTTCTTGTTTTCAACCAATTGTCTACAAATCCAAGAAGTCAGTGGACTGAGTGTGCAGCAGTGATTGAAACTATATTGTGATCTTCTGGGTAAGATGTTGTGTTTTCAGGTTGGGAAAATATTTTAGGAAATTATTTGAGTTGATTAAAGCAAAATCACTTTTTCAAACAGTCTTTATAGGCCCTGAAATCAATCAAACACTTTTCTATGCTATGCTATGGTGAAGTAAAGACAATCCAATTATCATAACTTTGAATGACCAAAATCCCCCATATCATTATCATTCTAGGCTCCTTAGATTCAACACATTTTCCCTGGGATCACAATGGTAGATAAATGGGATACCATAACTTTTAATGGTAGTGTTCAGTTTCACATATCACTAAGCCCCGCCCCCATTAGCTACTGTTGCTATGCCTGTCAAGCTTTCTACGTATTCTCGCACGGCACATATGCAGCCTACAATGATATCAGTGGCAGATTTACCTTCAAAACTGTAGGGGCTTTTGAAACAGTGGATCCTTTCAGACAGAAGTAGACAAAAACAGCATTAGCCAATTTGGCCTATAGTTTAATCTATCATTACACCTTTGCTCTTCTGTTTTTGGTTTGGAAAAAGGCTAGAAGATTCCACCCTCCAATCTCTTTAAATGTAGAATATATCTCTTACAACAGCCCCATGCACACTGCTTCAACATGTGGAGAAATCCTGAGCTTGACAGGCCAGCCGTGCCTAGTTATGGTTGCTAAGCTACAAATGGATAATCGCTGTCTGGGGGTGAGGTTTAGCAAATGCTCAATTTCCAGTGGTTGTTGCCAGTTCCCAAAGTGTATCATAGAACATCTAACATCCACACTTGCATTTAAAGTGGTTTGAATGCCACTGACTGACTGACAGACAGACCTTTCAGTAAAAGCACAGCCTAAAACCTGAGCCCTCTACTATAAAATTAACAGTGTACATGTTCACATCAGACCAAAATCAAATCCACCAGGGAGGGTTATTGTACAGGAAGGTGCTATCTTACCTCCACAGCCAAGATTTAGTCCTGATCAAGAGCTATTTATAATGGGAGGAGACAGAGTAATATATTAAGAAGCTTTTCTGCGCTGCACTCTGTAATGAGAGTGAATGCCTGTAATGATTTATAATATGTGTCACGCTGTTGTGCTAGAATAGTGATGATGATGATGATGATGATGATGATGATGACGATGCGATATGAAATCTTAAAAATTTTCAATATGAAAAGAAGTCTTTGTTTATAAATATGATCCGATTGTGATTTTCCTGTTTATAGTTTGTTGCCTGGTATCAGTTGACACAGGTGCCATTGAATAACACGCCATTTTTATCTGCTTCCTGAATACTGATAAGAAGAACAGGGAAGCAGTGGCACCCTCTCTCTCTCTCTCTCTCTCTCTCTCTCTCTCTCTCTCTCTGTTTCTCTCTTTAAACTCCCCAAAGATGGGCCCCCCCTAGTGGATCGGCTGACTAACTACAAAAGCACAAAGAGACTCAATCATCATTTAAAGGCGCAAATTTTACTTTTTTGACTTACTTTTAGAACCATTACATACTTCTTCCCTTTGCTTTTTCTTCTCCCCCTTTTGAGTGCTTGTCCTTGTGCTGTTTGATATCCTGAAATTGTTTCTATAAAAAGAAATGCTTTCGTGAAAAAACAAGTGAAACTGTTTTATTTTTGTTTGTCTCCTACATTAGTTCTGCGCTGTGACAATGTATGACACCAGGGTCGAGGCCTTACCCATCATGTACAGACAGAGTAGGACAGATTCGCCCTTCAGCGCTGATCTGAAATCAGTGTGTTATCCCTCGCAAATGTTTGAGGGCCCAGTGTTGACCTTGTGATAGGGCAATATCTTCCTTAACCTGTACGTAGCTTCTCAATTCTGTCCATACAAGACTTGTACAGTAATCAGTGAACAAGAAGAGAAGTCACAATGTCAATAGCAATTTCAATTATTCACATTTAAATTTAGATTTTAGTGATGACGTTTTTTTATGATAAAAAAGACTAAGAGGTGTGTGGTGGTGTTGTTTTAGCCATCGTCTGCAAGTGTTTACATATCTTTTGTTTGTCTGGGGTGTGTGTGGCTGACCGTAGCGCTTCATTGCTACTGTGTAGTTTTTCTAGCGAACAGATTGAAGGCACCCAATCTGCAGCGTGAGACATAAAATATAGCTATATAAACATATAACTATAAACACTGAACAAAGCTGTTAGTTTCTCAATCTTTGTTGTTTCTGGGTTTTAAAATAGCGATAGAGTGGATCCTTTTACATTTGTAGAACTTAAAAGTTGTGTGTGCACAACTCTAAAGCAGATTGTTATGACGGCTCGCCTGCTGTGCTGCCAGCGTGCACTGTAGCAGGAGCCTTTCCTTATTTCTGTCTTTCTCTCTTGATCTTACTGAGGCATTATTGAACCTGAACCACACCAGCTGAAAACAAGGACAGTGCCTTTAGTTTTATATGTCAACTCCCCCCTGACTGACCACGCATCACTAAAACAAGATTCAGCGTCCCTCCCTGCAACTTCTTCAACAAAACTCTGCCTATCTGCCCATGCGAACACAGGTTTGTAGATTATGTAAAGCCTTCCACAAATAAGTAGCAAACAGTAATTTCAGTGAAAACTCCGGTTGATAATTTACATACTGTACCAATGGCAACATTGCAGCTCTAATAACAGGACCAAGCCCTGATCCAGCACCCTATACTTACTCATCATGGACATTTCAGTCACAGATTCACTCATAACATTTGTAACAGGGATAGTGTGAAAATTCTAACTCATCTGATGGAAAATACTCTGAGCAGTTAACAAATGACATCATGAAAGTAACACAAATCTAAATATATTCCAAAAAAGGTCTGTTTCATTAAAGTCAGTATAAGCAAATATAAAATCAAAGTTGGCACAGGAATCTGTCCCTGCTCATCAACTGGATTGATTCTAAGCAGTGAAACACTCATTGCTGCCTCGGTAAAAAAGAGATTATGTTTGAATTGCGAGTATTCCTGCAATATGGCTTCCAGCCACCAGAGGCAGCACTCAGTTACCCAGTCGATGAGCTGTATTGACTTTAATAGAAGAGTCCTTTCTCTGATGGAATAAATAAATGTTTTTAGCCATGCAAGTATTTCATGGATTGCCATGAAATTAAGTACAACCGTGAACAAACTTTGGTTATCCCTGACTTTTCCTCTAGCGCCACCAGCAGGTCTATTTTTTTTTTTTACTTCCAGTTAATAAATATATCAACAGCTACTACATGTATTGGCACACACATTCATGATTCCATTGACTTTTACTCTAGTGCTACCATGAAGGTTGCATGTGGTTTTAAGTGACTGACTCTTTATCTTACGCCATCATCAGGTCAAAATTTAAATTTGTTGAATAAACTACAACTAAACTAATAGGCTACTTAACCTATGCTAAACATAATGGTAAACACTATACCCGTTAGAATTTTCTGTTTTAAAGGTCCCATGACATGGTGCTCTTTGGATGCTTTTATATAGACCTTAGTGGTCAACTAATACTGTATCTGAAGTCTCTTTCCCAAAATTCAGCCTTGGTGCAGAATTACAGCCACATCAGTCCCACAATGAGCTTTCCTTAGGATGTGCCATTTTTGTGTCTCTAGCTACTGAGGAGGAGAGAGGGTGGGGCAAGGTGAAGGGTGGGGGTGTGGCCTTGACCAACTGCCACTTTTCTTGTTTGAAAGCCATGATGTCTCTCTCCCATGGGTTGGCCAAATTCTCTGGGCGGGCAAAGCAGAGAAAGGGGAGGTAATCTTGCTTGTTATGACCTCATAACAAGCAAGATTCCAGAACGGCTCATCTGAGCTTTCATTTTCTCAAAGGCAGAGTAGGATACTCACGGCTCGGTTTACACCTATCACCATTTTAAGCCAATTGGGGCCCATAGGCAGGCTGGGGGAACGCATATTAATGTTAAAAAACCTCATAAAGTGAAATTTCCATGCCATTGGACCTTTAAACTACTTTAAAAAGTATTCCTTTTCTTAATCCACACAATCCACAAGGTAATTGGCAGTTGAAATGTATCTTTCGCAAATCCCTCTTTATATACACACAGTACAAAGATGGAATTTAGGGGGTAGTGCAGGGTAACTAACCATGGTACGCCGCCTCTAGATCAGTTAGGGGGTTCGGTGCCTATCTCAAGAGGCAAACTGCCGAACTGGCACCTCTCCAGCTGCCAGTCCGCACTCCATACTTGGTTCATACAGGGACTTGAACCCCAAACTGAAGAAAATGTAGAACGCTTCACAAATTTGTCATCTTTTCGCAGGGGCCATGTTAATGTTTGTGAGCATGTTATTGTGCCAGTGTTAGCATTTAGCTCAATGCACGCATGCTAGCATAGCTGTAGACTCTTAGTCTTGTTGTTACTTCATAGCCATCTGACGGCATTTGTCAGAAGTCGAGTTATTATTTTCATTATTCTTCCAAAAGAAAATTAGGAGTGAATCTCTGACTGAAGTTCTGAGAAATATCCATGCATGACTAGCATGACTAAACACAACCCACCGGCTTGATTAGGGGTGAAAAAAGGCACAAAATATACAAAAAAGCCAAGTAAGCGACAGACATTTTACAAGTCTGTACATTAATATTGCTTTTTTTATTCACACATACACACACACACACACACACACACACGCATGCACGCACACACACACACACACACACACACACACACACACACTCACACACACACACGCACAGACACACACACACACACACTACTGTAAACACGAAGAAATATTGATTGAAAGCCGTTCTCCTTGAGGAGGTGAATCCAGTCGTGCCTCCTTGTGTCCGCTTGCAAGAAGCTGCAATACCAAACAGGGCAAATTCGCTCTCCGGTGTAGCCAAGAATCCAGCCAAACATTAACAGGATTATTTGTTAACTATGCATCTCATGGTGACACAGCCTGCCTTGCCATTGCTTTGACCTAATTGGTTCACATGGGGAGAGAACGGGTTCTCATTGGCCCGCAGTCATTTCAATTGGCAGCCATGACATTGACTGCAGTGATGAGGGGGGACTGTCATTGTGGGTGGTACTGTAGGAAGCACGGTGG
This sequence comes from Perca fluviatilis, assembly GCF_010015445.1. Classification (NCBI taxonomy): domain Eukaryota; kingdom Metazoa; phylum Chordata; class Actinopteri; order Perciformes; family Percidae; genus Perca; species Perca fluviatilis. Next base: position 26,151,935 of record NC_053112.1, on the reverse strand, counting down.
GCAGAGGCCACACACACACACACATACATACACATACAAATACACATACAAACACACACACACAAATATAAGTACACAAACACACACTCTCTCCCTCCCTTTGTCCTTTGCGGAGTGGTGATCGCCCCTCCTCTCATGCCCCTGTGTTCCCCAGGGGAGCCCAAACCTGCTGTGCCATCAGAAGCTCATCCCGTCTTTTTTCTCCTTCCTCAGCCCTAATCTCATCATATCTCATGCATTTGCCCCCCCCCCCCTTCTCCCCTCCAGTAGCACTGCCACACCACCAGGATTAGGAATATTAAAACTATTCTGTTGATTTCAGGCCTGTGACCTTCCTCAAAAATTCCGCCCTCTTTCTTCAGACAGCCCTATTAATCCCTTTTCCCTCACCTTTTCTTACTTTTCTCTCTGACTTTCCAGACGTGATGCTCACTGTCCTGTCATAAATTCTGCATAGGAATGAAGCAGGGCGATTTGCGTCAAAGCGAGGTCATTTCAATGGCAATATTGCTGCCGCTATCTTTATTTGGCCAAGAACATTCTGTGAGATCGCATCTAATATTTAGTTTTCTCTTCATGTATCTGTAAAGCATTTAAAAACACAAAGAAGAACTAGTTTCAAACAAAGATGTTTCATTTCCAGCTTTGCTAAAACTGAACTGCCCATGAAAATGTGATTGCATCCTGCATTTTTATCCCAGCTCTAAATCAAATAGGAAACTGAAATAGATGCAAATTAGTTTTTTTTTCTTTATTATGATTTCTCACCGAGTGTGCACTCCCTGACTGTATCTCAATATGAATCCATGAAGATTGCTACTGCCTTTGTAAAACCTGAGGGGATTTCAGCATCACATCTTGACAGCAATTAGTGGCACAATCTGTTTCATGCTTGCTGATATACCTATAGGCTCTGGACAGATCTCATACTGAAGTGTTACAATGTTCTGTACATCTTAATATTATTCAACTGTGGAAGAGGAGAAATACACAGGACTCCTACAAAAATCAACTGTGCTTTTTGAGCAGATGTTTCAATCAAAAAAAAAAAAGATAACATGATTTTTCACCTTACTGTGGCCTTTCGTGTAACAATCTGGAGTTTTTTTTGTGTCCATGGCTTAATATCTGGGGTGTTAAAGAGATATTTATATCTGTAACATTTTGGTATAAAAAAGGATCAAACAAAAGACAGAAAGACATACATACAAAATTAGGTTTCAACAATTCAGCTTGCTCTGTTCTTTAAAATCAAACGTGACAAAAAGAAAACATATCTGTAACATTCACCAAAGCCTGTGATGCCTGTTTTAAACAATAGATTCTTGTACAAAAAACATATAAAATCGCAGAAAAGACTTACAGATCCAAACACAAAATGAAGATGAGAAATGCCTTCAAATTCTGGAGGGGAGGATTTAAAAAAAAAGTAAAAGAAATGTTTCTTTAAGAAAATGTGTATGTTTTTTATTCAATTTTCTAGTAGTTGCAAACAAAACTTGGTGTTTTTTCCTCTTTGTGTGTTGTGTGTTGTCTTAATATTTGAATGTATTTTACTGCAGTGCGAATTTGCCAAAGATATCATATTACTTGATTTCTCTCCTTTTTTTGTTTATTTTTCCTGAATTGTGACCAATTTTGTTCAGAAAACTAGAAATAAATGGTGAATTTGATATTATGCTTATTTTTCACATTTCTATTGTTAATATTATTGTTATTTTATTTCCTGAGTTTGAGTTTACTGTGAAATATTAAATTCCAGTTTGCTTGATGCATCTCTTCATACTCAGTCTGTGTACCTGTCCATCTGTCCACCTGAGTGACTGTTGTTGGTGAATTATTCCATATATGTACCTGTAATGTGAAGCTAAGAAGTAATTATTTGTAAATATTTGCCATAATTTTATTGGTCCTTCAGAATAAAAAATAATTTTTTGGAAGTTAAAGGTTCTGTGTCCGTACTTAGCTGCAATTGCAATTGTTTTTCATAGAAGCCAACATGCATACAAACAGTTCACACACATACTTATTGCTTAATGCAACATTCCTCAACATCCAGTCTCAGCCTGGATAGGCGGAGACTTCCAGAGCAGGAGGACGTTAATGTCTCAGTGTGACCCCGCAGCGCAGCTTTCATCCTGGGGACACAGATCGAATCTTGGGGCATCTATCTGGAGGCAAGGTGGGGGCAGCTAAACCCCCTCCCTCTCCTCACCCCACCACTCTGTGGAATGGAGAGAATGGAGTGTCCCAGTGCTGCAGCTCTTGGCTGCTGGCCGACTCCAGGAGGGGGCAGAGGTGTGTGTGTGTGTGTGTGTGTGTGTGTGTGTGTGTGTGTGTGTGTGTGTGTGTGTGTGTGTGTGTGTGTGTGTGTGTGTGTGTGTGTGTGTGTGTGTGTGTGTGGAATAGAGGAGAGGAGGAGGAAAGGGGAGAAGGGTGATAATAGGACACAAGCCACGACATGGTGACAACACGCCACATACACAGAAAACAGCACAAACCCAGCTTGAGACACAGGCCGGGCTGTCCGCAGCTTGGGTGCATGCCCAGGACACCCGAACAGCACAGTGTATTTGTGTGTGAGTGTGTGTGTGTGTGTGTGTGTGTGTGTGTGTGTGTGTGTGTGTGTGTGTGTGTGTGTGTGTGTGTGTGTGTGTGTGTGTGTGTGTGTGTGTGTTTGTGTGTGCATTGTTATCCCAAATTAGTTGATTTTACAAGAAATTGGCATGGAAACCCGTTGCCTTAAACAGTTTACCAGGTTAAGTTGTATTAACACAGAGCGATAAGTTTATGCATTAGACAAATCAAGTTAACATTAGTAGTCATTACTAAAAATCATTAGTAAACTTAAATTATTTGTGTTGTCTAACATAAGCATGTTAAGTTAAAGTGGCTATGTGTAACTTTCAGTTTGTGTTGATTTCAGCAGCCCCTTTGGGCACCCTTTGGTGTTTTTACCCCACTAGCGGACATCATATAGTTGCGATGAATGTTTTGCTCGGACAGAAAACCATTCATTTACAATAAGAGAATATGTTACAGATGCATCGTTTCATTTCAAATGTTGCATACGGTAACCTATTTTGGATGTCTCGTAAGCTAAACCGGGTATCACTGTCACTGTGTCACGAGCCAAAGCAATAAAAGTTTGTTGCAGCAACCAACGTAGTAATAACTTAGATTAATATAACGCATTTCATGAAACCCAAGTACGCTTTACACAAAGGGGGACAAGAAAAAAGAAAATAGTAGGCCAACACTAACACGGACTAAAAGGAATAAAATGTCTGCGCTAAGCGGAAGGGGGACGTAATTTAATGTCGGCTACTGACGTACAACCACATCGTGCATTGTCAAGTTATTTTATGAATCAAATAGGCTAGACATATACCATACCTGAGGGCCAATTTGGAGTCAGTTTTGAATCCCGTAATTGTCTCCATCTGTTGAAAGCCTGACTTAAGTTGACTAAGATTTCGCCAGTTGTCTTTCACTTTTAGCTTTTAGTTGTTCTTTGTTTAATTTCCTTCTTTTCTGTGATGGCCCTGCCCCAGTATCCGTCATAACTACAGCAGATAACTTCTCAAATAAAATTAAAATACAATTAGGCCTATATAAAGAAATCTAGCAAAGGCCTTAATAAAAACTATATAAAAATAGCGTTCTTTTCACTGTTAGTCTTGCTTGCTGTTACAGGTCATTTATGATCATCAGATGGAAAATTACACAGTTTCAGAAACATTTAAAAGTTACATATAGTCACTTCAAACATGCAAAGAAACATAACAAATTTAAAAAAAACATTAGGCTACTTATCACTACTAAAGAAATAATTTGTTCATATATCAGCGATCACAAAAGGCTTGCATCAGGTGGATGCCCCAACAGTTTTGTTGTCATAACTTAGAGTTCCTCATGGGTGCGACAGAAACTTTGCACTATAGCTTTAAGATTCGTAGTTATCTCTGCTTAACATGATCTGTGCACTGCATACTTAAGATGATTATTACAAACAACTAATGTGGTTTAGTAATGCATATGGTTTTTAACAAAACATGAATAAGTAGTGAACACTAAAAAGTTTAATTACAACTAAATCTAGGTTTGCAGCGTGTGTCTGTGTTTTGGATATTTGCCAACTAAAGGCATCCCTGTAAAGTTGTGTAAGAATACATAATATGGTAAAGTATAAACAGTTAAGTGAAAGGTAATGATCACTGTTTTATTCCAGCAATCAGGGCTGGATCAACCCTCTAAGGGCCCCTGGGCAAACATGAGCTGCGGGCCCCTAGTGAGCCCTTCCACACGTTTTCCCATCTCAGTGTCCCAGAAACTAACCAGGATTACGGTGTCAGTTAGTTTGTTACAAACTTTTATTTAAAGGGGCTTTGCACCAGTGGCATAGGCAGAAATAGTATTTTGAGTGGGCCATTTTCAAAAAGACGTAGAAGTAGCAAACTGAAAAAAACAGCTACAATTTTACCTTCCAACATACTGCATTACAACGGAAATAGCAGTACTGTCTACAACATGCTCAACCAACAAAACTCAGTGTAAAAAGTTTGTACACAAAAATATAGACAAAAACCGTCAATTAGTCGATTTTAACCTATTCAGGCTAAAATATATTCGCACCGGCAGAACCAGCAGCATTGACTCTGCACAGCACTGTTATAAAATTAACCATTTTATAGCACAAAGTGGCAACTAAACATGAACCCAAACAGCAGAGAAGGCGTTTACATACTGTATGACATGGAATAGCCTACATCAGACCGAAATTGCACATGTATGGGCTGAAATATGTGCCACCAGAAACTGAATTTGAATAATTTATGTTTGAATTTTAATTGCTAAACTTGAATAATTGCATTGAAAAACTGAATTTGAATCACATAATTTGAAATTGTATTGTTTAATTTGAATCATTGCATTGAAAAACTGAATCTGAATAGCATAATTTGAAATTGAATTTATTCATTTGGAAATGAACTCCAATAAAATTTGACCCTCACTGAAAATTAAACTCTCTATATATCTTCACATTCAGTTCTCACAATTCAGATTCAAGTTAGCTGAAGGATGAAGGAAGAGCAATCGAGCGCAGATCGATAGAGTTCAGTGGCACTGTTGTGCTGCTTATGGATGTTCGAACGAAAGAAATGAAAAAGCAGTGACAGGATCAGAGAAAACTAAAAACTACATCACTCAAGTTATATTCTCATTTAATGTGGGCAAAACACAAACGCGTTTCAGCTAGAAGCCATCATCAGTGTTCACGATTTCTTATAAATAGGAAGGTTACTAGGTAACTTAAATAATAACGCAAGAAGCATGAAACACGTTTTACTTAATGTGTACCTCTGTGAGGGCCATGTAGGACTCAAACAAACTCCTCTCTGGCTGATGGGCTGTCAGCTCTACTGGGGAAATGTCTGCACGTGCTGCAGAAAAGCTCGTCCTTATTTACACTGTATTCCACCCAAGAAAACTGTCTATACCACTTTAAAGAGAAGCTATTGTTGTCGCGGTAAATTTTAACAGCTTAACACATCCATGCCTACATTGTCTAAAAAGCCAGCTAGCTAACGTTAGCTGCTCAAGGCAGCCCGGAGGCAAAATTACGAATCCCACTATGGCCACGCCAAGACGCGCCCTACGAAGCAGCTTGATTGGTTGGGGTTAGGCATTTCACCTCAAGTGGTTAAGGTTAGGATAGCCGATTGGTCAGGGGATAGGACCTGTACAAATCAGGTTACGTTACCTCGCATAAGCATGGACGCCTGGCCAATAATAACTATTGAAGGGCGGGTCTTGGCGTGGCCATAGTGGGAGAAAAAATATCGCGGATGGGCCAGTGAGTAGAGTGGGCGGGCCAGTGCCGCCCTGGCCCATTACTGACTATGCGCTTGCTTTGCACCAACTTTATGACACAGCCTGTGAAATCAGCCTTAAAATGTAATCTGGAGCTCTGGTGGGAGCTAAAAGTTAGGATATCTCAACCTCTGCTGATTCAGACTGATCTTTTCTTTTTTAATCTGTCTCTTCCAATACAGATTGAAAGGGGCCTTTATCAACCATTCTCCCTGTGCACTCATGATGCATATAACAAAAACAATGAATAAGGTATGGATGGAAAATTTCATTTTGTACTGCCATGTATTCAAAAGCTAGGCTATGCTAGTAGACTACTGCAATGTGGCCAAACATTGACTGTTAGAACAATGTTTGTCTGAAAGTTGCAAAGCTGATGTATGATCTGTCAGATCAATGTCAGTTTGACAAATAAGGGTTTGACAGTGTTAGTGTTAGACTGTTAGTTAGAAAGCAGTGCCACACCTGCCATCTTCATTCTCCTCATATTGCTCCAGATTACATAACATGACTAGGCATTGACATGTTCTCTCCTCCCCTCTTCCCTCATCTTCCTCCTCCTCTGGCTTCCTATACAAGAGCAGGAGACAGACAACAGTGGTACTTGTGGAGGCCAAAAAGTCATGCAAATTAACGTCAGTCAGCATCAGTATTTTTTGGCCCTCCAGAGCCCCTGTAGAGAGGTGGTGTGGGGCCAACTGAGTATAATTGGGCCTCAGCTGATTAGTGAAGAGGGGCTCACACAGGAGAGAGAGGGGGGGTGGGGGTGGGGAGAGATGCTGAAGAGATATTAGGAGTGAGAGAGCAGGGCCTTTGAATCAAACAGGAGGAGAATGAAGAGAGAAACTGACAAAACATACAGAGGAAAAGGATGGAGCAGTGTGCTAATACATGTGTTGCATATTCATGACTGCTGCTGTGTTTGTATCCCAACTCTCTCTGCCATTTTTGCTCTTGTTCTGCTCTATACTGTTTATGTCCACGAGTGCATTTTGTCCTCCATATTATCTAGTGTGTTGCATGTGAATACTATGCTTTATTAATCATTTTGTATTCATTCATTTAAAGGACTCCTCTGGTTTATTACAACTTGGTTTTCATAGATTTGACCATCATACTTTTATTGGCTGATATCTGGGGATGCAGCAACATTCCCTAAAAAGATATTTGACAGGGCAAGAAACACAAGCAGTCCAATGATCATACAAGTTTTAATAACCGCATCACCAGACAAAAATTCTGGTTGGACGCAAACTGCATTTCGCTGTCTTTGTACTCTGCACAATGACAATAAAGTTAAATCTAATCGAATCTAAAAAAAGAATGTCTATATTGGATGATTCTGTAACACCTCATATTAGGTTCATTGCCACTTTTTTAAAATCCATGCATTCTACATTATCCACACATGGCAATATCAGGCTCACTTTATCAAGGAGACACTACTTCCTGCGCTGTCACGTAAACATTGGGATTGTGAGTAAATCGTGAAGTCCAGAATTGTCCAATATGGACAGGATTCCTTGGGGTAATGGGCTGGGTTTTAATCAAACCTCTAGGTTAGCCAATTTTATTTGGAAGAGAAAGTAAAGGGTGAACCCATACTGTCCATTGTAAACACCCCTCTGTTTACATACTGACCTCTTAGACCTTACCACATTTCAGGCATGCTAACATTCAGTTTAACCTCACAAAATCATATTTGATGTTTGATCATAATATAGTTGGGTTGCTGATGTTTCTTAATAAGTAGTAATTAGCAATTACTTTTGTGGGTGCAAGGTTTTCATAATCAATACAGACAATGACCAAAAGTACCAAAAGAAAATAAGGCCCAAGTTGTAGTAAACCAAAATGATACTTCAACATGATGGATACCGATAACCAAGAGCAGTCTCTTATTTCTTTATTTAAGGAGACGTAATCTTGTGTGATAGCAGTGGTTCTCTAGCCTGACAAGCCAGACTCACATCAAGATGTTGGGTCTGGGAACTCACCATTGGCAGGGCTCAATCCGAGTGGCGGGATAAACGGTTGCCTTTCAAATTCTCTCTGCACGCAAAAGGATAGCGCTACAACCAACCAGAGCAACGTTAGTTGATAGATTCAACTTTTGCCATATCTGATCGGCAAAACTCCGAACACATCTTCCTTTTAAATGAATGACTTCAAAGAAAAGTCTTAACTCCAAGTCTTCCAGAGTCGCGGCCAAAGCCAATTCGAAAGACAGCTGTTCGCTAGCAGCAGCAGCCATCTTCTTTGTTTTCAAGTAGCAGTGAATTCACACGGAACCGTTGCAACTCTGCCGCCATTATGTTAAGCCCGCCTTCCGACTCTATACACGATGTGATTGGCCCGACTAGAGTTTGGTTTTTCCAGCTCGCAAGCCAACGGAGAGTTGCTAGACTGACCCTGGCTGCAAATAACATTTGCTGCTGCTAGGGTGCATCTAGATTTCTAGGCTAGTGGTTCTCAACCTGGGGGTCAAAATTATGTCAATTTTTCTAACTTTTTTCTAATCAATGCTTTTTGCTTGTAATTATTTGATGATTTGACATCTTAAAGCTCCTAAAACTTTTTGAATAAAAAACTAGCCATCACCCAGTGCGATGAGGGATTGCAAGCCAACATTGCTTCATTTTAATGGGTAACAAGAAAGTTTCAATCCCACTTCCACATGTAATTGCATGCCACCTGTTTCTATCATTACCTTTAATCATTTGGTTTCATTACTGTGCAAGTGAGTCTTAAAAAATCCACAGCGTCAGAGAGAAGCGAGCCAGTCCTCTGCTGGTCTGACTGTTGGCTCATCAAATGAGGAGAAACTCTCTGACACACCACAGTGAAAAAATATGGTTTGACCTTATCACAGAAGACATTTGGACCTCACAGAATGAGCTTTTACATGCCTCTCATTGCCCCCCCCCCCCACACACACACACACTAAAGTCACAGAGATGCATTACACAGTAACAGTGATAAAGATGAGTGAGGCTTGTACAGAGTGCTTATGCGCTGTGTTTCACTCATTAAGGCCCCCTGGATACCAGAAATGACGAGACGTGTAGTTCAATGTAAAGTTATTTCCCCCCCTCGGCCCGTCACTCACAATCACTCTCTCACGCAGATACTACATGTAACAAATGTCAGATGTGAGTACAGTGTGTGTGTGCGTACATGTCTGTCTGTGTGTGGATGTCGGACCATTGACAGGCATGGAAGCAGCTTGTTGAGCTAATAGCCTAACTAATGTGTCTACATTCCCTCCCTCCCTTTCCTTACCTCCCTCACCCCCTCTTTCCTCTGCAAAACTGACATATATGAACTGAGCAGAGAAAGGAGGGAGGGGAAAAAGAGAGAAAGGAGGGGAAAAGAAGAGGAGAGGAGTGTGTTGACAAGCGGCAGACCCTCTCACCCTCCCGTCTAACTCCGTCTATCTCCCCCTCGCTCCCTGAGGGTTTGTCTCTGAGCGTAGTGCTATGATGAATAGGCCTGTCTAAGCTAACCTAGCGGAGACCAATTAGAGAGAGAGAAGAAGAAGAAAGATAGAAACAGAAAAACAATGAGAGAAACTGAAGCAAAGGGTGAACAAGAGACACAAAAGATCGAGAAGGAAGGGCAGATAGGTTAAAAATTAGGTGAGGATTGGGGTAAAGTGGAAAGTTTAAGACAAAGCATGTTGGAGTAGTGTGTGTGTGTGTGTGTGTGCGTGTGTGCGTGTGTATGTGTATGTGTGTGTGTGTGTGTGTGTGTGTGTGTGTGTGTGTGTGTGTGTGTGTGTGTGTGTGTGTGAGCTGTCAGTGCTGAGAGAGAGGCAGTGTGAGAGGGGCTGGCCTCTTAAGTCTTAACCTCGTCTGCTGCAGCAGGAGAGGCTTTGACAGCAGAGACGCACAAACAGGACTGACCCTCGCAAAATACTTCCTCCTCTTCCTCCTCCTGAGAAACCTTTCACTGCTGCACTCCTTGTTCCACGTCGTCCTCTTCCCACCCTCTTCCTGCTTATTATTCTGTTAGTCCTTAATACGTTAGCAGCCAAGCTATATCAATAAAGGTACTGTCTGCTAGTATAGGCATCCCTGGTTTAATGTTTTTCTTTTTTATTCTACTCTTTGTCTTGTGATTCAACCTACAGACATCTGATGACACCTTTCATTGTCGACATTTGCAGCTGTTTACATCTGCTGTGTCTGAAATAACTCCCTATTTGCTGCCAAGTGCACTACATTTACTTTTTGCAATTTTATTTGAGCACCAGATTTTTCAGTGTGACATTTATGCACCGCTTGGGGCCCTCAGAAATTCCCAAAAAGTAGTGTCCAAAGCATTAACTTTACTTTCTTTAAAGAAACGTACAATGCAAAGCGTCATGTGAAAGTTACATTACATTACATCTGTAAGTGGAGACAGAAAAATCTCTTTTTTTATGCTCATTACAGAGTAAACTTTTAAATATGTTTATAATGTAAGGAATAATGATTGAAAGAGGGAGTGATTGATAACACAGCGTCTGTTTGTAGTATATCTTTGCTGCGTAAGGGAGTGATGTTACATGGCAGTAAAAGGTTTGTCAGCTGAAAACAATTTGTGTAGTTAGCATTAGCACTGACAGCCAAACCAAACAAGAAAATGAAAATACTTTTTAATTTGCAGGCAATCTCTGAGAAATGCCATCCAAAAAAAACCCAGTTAAGACAAATTTTAGTAACCATGCTACAAGTTTAAAAGTGCAAAAATGGAGGATCTACTGCAGTGGTTCCCAATCCATGCAACATTTTCTACCGGGTCGTAATAAAACAAAATTATTTGGCAAAAAAATGCCCCACAATAATTAATACGTGTACTCACAGTCACATCCCAAACAGGACACTGATATTGGACTGAAGACTAACTATCACTGTCGTGCATTTGAATCATTCTTCAGGTCATAATTACACCTAGTAAAGTTGATTTTTCTGAAAGCTCCAATATATCAAACTTGCTTGATAGAACAGAAGAAAACCAACCAAACAAACAAACATGGACGCCTCATTTTATGATAAGTCCATTGTTTAAGGTATTTAAACCCTCACACAACCGTCTTGAGTTGTCTGATAATGAGGACACTTTCACGTCATAAACATGGGAACCTTTCCCATCTCTACCATTCATCCCATATGATGTGAACGTTGCATTGTACTGGAAAACTTTGGCTCCACGTATAGGCCCAGTCTGGCCTGGGATCAAATCCCACTAACGCTTCCTCGCCTGTGTCTGCCAAGCTAATTTTCCTCCTTCATACAAACATTTGATAAATGGCCTCCTCACTCTCCTCTTTTCAAATAGGAAAACTCTCCCTGCCCTTCTCCTTCCTCCAGATGATCACCGTCGTGCCCATCTCTGAGACAATTACAAACATCCTGCTTCCCATTCATCACCAACAATTAAACAGCATGGACGGAGGCTACTTCATAAGCAGAGAGGAGAGGGCGAGGAGAGCGGGAGGAAACGAATGCGAGCAGAATGAAGTAGAGTCAACAGTGAGAAAGAGAGAGGAAGGCTGACAGCACAATTAAGGTTTTTAATTCTCTGCTTGAGTGGGCCGGTCCAGTCTTTATGCTAATTAGGATGCCACGGCCATGTAATAAATCTCTATGATCCAGCCTCATTTCCCTTCTGTCTCTCTGTCTGTCTCTTTCACACACGGTCACACACATTTACAACAGCACAGAAAGTTCACCCATTACTTTGTATGGCTACACCCTTCGGCTGGAGTGTTAATAGTTTTGATAAAATTGTTTTTTCGTGCAATTTTTAATGCTTGCCTGAGATCTGAGAGCCACAGCGTGTCAGCACACACGGTTTACTGGTTGGTCAAGCATTCGTCGCTTTGGCTCAACGCCTATACCACATGTAGTTTCTCTCCCTGTTAACTCCCTTTATTAGTGTTTTTCAGGAATATGGCTTGCATGCCCGGCACTGTATAAACACACATACATCTAAAGGCGCAATAAATGTAGAAAATATTTTTTTCCTCTCCCTTTTTCTGTTGTCCACTCATTTCCATTTGACAGACATGTCTAATGATAACATCTTCCGATGGGAAGAAAACAGCACAACAATCCGCAGATAATTGGGGGGCCACATTTAAAAGACGAGGAGAGAGAAAATGAGAGAGATAGATAAGTGGACAACTGTACACTGTTAAAGTAGCAACCAGCAGATATATTTTCACCCTCATTTAGGTCACGAGGACGCACACTAATCAGTGCTTTTCTCTTTCTGTTGCTTCTTACAAAGTGTCCCAAAGCCAATTTAAACACAAAATCTATGTAAAAATCAACTGCAGTTGTACGTTCATTAAATAAATGAAGGTCAAAACAGGTCCAAACTAATTGAGGCAGATTTTTATTTGAAGAAAGACACAATAAAATGATTTTACAGCAGAACTCAGCCATGCTGCACAACCCTACAACCAAACATCCCCAGTCTGGTTTGGGTGGGAAATCTCTCCGGTTTCTTCTGCTGGTCCAACACTTTCTCCTTGGTGGTGTCACTGTCAGCCATTTTGTGCTGCGTGAGGGTCAAAATGGCCACCACCCCAACCACCAGGGCCAGGTGAAGCAGGTACAGGGCAACATGGACACAAGTCAGCAGCAGGGAGACACAGACGGTGGCAACGCACCACGGCCAGGCCAGGAGCAGCAGCAGGGAGAGATGCAGGGAGCTGAGGACAAGAGCCGGGACGGACAGGACGAGTCTGAGCAGCATGGAGGCCAGCCAGGAGTACAGAGACAGAGGAGACAAGAGGAGAGACACTGCTGCCTCACTCATGGATACAGCCTAAAAGAACAAATGCAAAGTAGACATGTGATAGGATAATGCTGATAAAAAAAAGCTTACGGAGCAACCATGGAATTTATTTGGAGTCGTGTTTCTGTCCACCTGGCAAATGTAGGTCCAATACTCTTTTAGCTCTGTTTTGGTAACTCAAGGGAATTATTTGGCTCTGTAGCATCTAAATGCACCACTATGTTCACCAGATAGTCGCTTACTTTGAATCTTTTAACAGCATTTTTTCGTCGGTAGTGAAGAGGGAGACAGGAAATGTGGGCAGAAAGAGGGACATGCGAGATCTGTTCCTGGCTGAAATCGAACCACAGACATTGCATTTATGTGGCACGTGACCACTGGGCTACCAGGGCTCTCCAAATGTTTAATTTTAAGTTTTTTGAGACTGGAGAGGTAAAAGTATCTAGTATTTCACAAGAAAAAAGAAAATTTGTTTCAAATGCATTTGTGTGTAACAATTTTATTTTCCTTTTTTAAATAGCTTATCCATCTTTTGACCCCTGAAATTTATACTGGGATGCCTCGGGGGTGCCACCCCCAAGTTGGGAAGCACTATATTATGGCACATGTAGGCCTAACTACTTTGTTAATGTATATTTCCATCAACCTACCTCACAGGGATTTCCATGCAAGGTGTCATTAGACATCTGAGCCCTGTGAAACCCTGAAAAATGAGCAATGGACAGACAGTCAGAGGAACAAAAAGAAATGGATGTGTCATGCAGCTGCCTCACAAAAAAACAGCAAGCAAAATTTTTGGACCGTATCAGTGGAACAGCTCTTCTAAAAAAAATTATTAAAAAAAAAGACATAAACTCACATAGGAAAAGGAGAATGAGAATGATTGTCAGCAGAAGCCTCATTTCTCCTACTCGTCTTTACACTCACAGGCCTGAAAAGAAGAAACAAAACAAGTGAACACAAATCTGCTCTAATCTGTTCTAGCTTTCACAAATAATTTCTACTTACACAACACTGCTTCCAAACTGGATGCACTGCGTGTCAGCTCACTGTGCTCCTCATAAAGTACGTTTCACACTGCTCTATATTCTGCAAACTTTCTCAGCTTTAATAATTATCTACAGAACTTGTGGCAGACATGCTCTCTTGTTCTAGTTTCCAAACAAGCATTGACTGAATGTCACAATTTATAAGGAATAGGGATTGCAGTGCCCCCTGTTTGAATGGAGGGACAATGACAAGATTAATTTCATGAACATCATTATGATTAGCAGACCACTGCAGGATTTTTAGTTTTTCTTAAAAGGAGGAACCATGAAACATCTACCTGCCCCATTACTCCTGCAGACACTGAAAGATGGAAGTAAATGAAACAATATAAGGCACCAAACTTATGATCCAAGAAGAACCAAAATATTTAATAGAAAAGTCACAGAAAAGAATACAAAAAGGTGAGAAGAATCAGGCTCATGTATTGGCTAGAGAAAATGGGAAAAGGCCAGAAAAAAGGGGAGAATCTCTTTTATATGTGAGAAAGGTGACAGCTGGCTTTTACTCCAGCTGTTGTCCATACCACACACACACACACATACACACACACAGCTCTGATCCTCCAACCTCAGCCCAGCAGGAGTCATTACCACCGATGGAATAATATGAAGGATATGGGCTGAGGAGGATGCATTTTTTTTTATTTCTCCAACTCCAACCTTCACCTCCTGTCCTAAATTATCATCTAACCCCCCCCATCCTCTCTCAGACTCCATTAAGGTTAAACCCCCCTTATCATCACCTCAACCCATCGTTACCCTTCCCCTCCCTGCTGAGACACCAAGGAGAACCTGCCACAAATAAATGCCAATCAGCTGCAGCACTGTTACGGCTAAGTGGCATCTAGTCTTGGAACAGGGAGGGGAGAGACACCCTTATTTTACTCTGTTCAGATGTTGCTGGCAATAATCATTATTTAGTCATTCAGTCAGTCATAACAATCATGCTCCTACAGCCATTTCTGCCATAACAATGATCATCCACCATTTTGAGCGTCAGAGCTAAATCATTATCTTTCACTGTGCTTATAAATTTACTTGAGAACACAAAACATCTGAATTCCTGCAGTTTAATGAGCCAACATTTACATTTTTAGGGATAAAATATGCAAAATGTGGCTATATTCCACATATGTGCATTACTTTTGCATAAAATGCCGTAGTTGGTTTCCATAATCAAAACGAGTGCAAGATGTGCTTTCAAACATCGGACATTTGACACCTTTCACCACTTGTTTTACTAAATATGAACTGAGAAATGCCGTCACTAAGCTAAACTATCACTATCAATCTTTGTACCAAAGAGAAGTAAAGACAAGACGAACAGAAGGATGATGACAGAGAGTAAAACACGTCACTGCTCCATCAAACTGCTGAGTGAATGATAAAAAAAAAAGAACGTTTGATGTCAGGGAAGTAGATAAATGAATCTCATCTCCTTAATCATCTGCCTCCATAAACACATGGAGACATTTACCAGAAACCATTTATTTTGCTATTTTATGTCAGTAGAAATCTTACAGACAAAATGCAATAGACAATACAAACTAGAAATAAAAGCAGACATTTCATACAACGCAAACTTGTAAGAACTGGAAGAATTGTAAACATGTAATTAATGACTACAACTACAGGGGAGAATAACAACATTAAGACAAAGTATATGGTAATTAGCACTGTACTGTAAATAGCTTCGTCACACACACACACACACACACACACACACACACACACACACACACACACACACACACACACACACACACACACACACACACACACACACACACACACACACACACACACACACACACACACACACACACACACACACACACACACACACACACACACACACACTTCAGCGTAATAATTATAAAGTAAAACAGCAATACTATACATAAATCATGATATGCTGTACAGGATTCTGAGATGTAATGCTCATACATTTAATGTAACATGTACTCTGGGGATTGCAGGCTGGCCTAAGGACAATTTTAAATATTCACTATGAATAATGAAGGACAAATCATTAACGTGCTAAGACGCCATCCTGTATGAATCTTTGCATCAGTCACTAATCAGACATAATTTATTCTTGGACACAAAAACGCCAGTGTCCATTTACATTGTTAGGAAAGTGCATTTCTTAGATACTGGATGTGGAAAGGATGTCTTCCACTAGGTGCTTGTAGACCCAGGCATCTCCCTTCAGCCTTTGGCGCCGGATCCCAACGACCTCCGGCCTCTGCAGGAGGCACACCTCCAGCTCAAACGCCATGGTTACCTTCCCAAAGTCACCCCAGGTCCGACATTTTAGGGTATACCTAAAATGAAAGGCGAAGAAGGCGACACAGAAACATTAGGATTGGATCAAAGACTGGGTCTTCTGATCAGAAAGGGGGGTAAGGCGGGTTTTCTTACCCTTTCTGTGTGAAATCTACGTTTTTCTCTGGCAGGATGGAGAGGATCTGGTTAAGGACCTGGTCAGGGTTGGTCTGACTGGTCAGAGTAACGTTGTACTGTACCTAGCGAAAAAAGTAGAACATGTAGTAGAGAACATGGGACAAGGTGTGCAACTTTGGCACGCTTTATACCTTGATCTTCCGTGGGCCAACACGCAGGGCTCGCTTCTTGCTGGGAGTGAGCATGGTGATCATCTTATCCAGGCCTCTCTCCAGGGAACCGAACACCTTTCCTCCTCTCTTTTTCTTCCCGCTGTCTCCCGTAACAGCCATGTCCAATGACCGAGACCTGGAGAGCAAACAGGGTCCGACATGTAATCACTTTGGCGGATCATTTGATCAAACTGCTCTTACTTAACCTTTCAACTTTTCAGTTTCAGTATTAGAACAGAAACAGCACTATTGTGCTGTGTACCATTTCTGTCCAATTCTTTGGTAATTTAGGTGATTATCTTACTCAAACTGAGTGAGCAAGGCTGTTGAAGGCCTCCACTCACCTTCGCTCAGGACTGAAAGCAAGTATTTCAACGTTTGCAAGCTCCTTGAACTCTGCTGCTCTCTTCTTATTTGGCTCTTTAGAGGCACTGCCTCCACCTAACACACACACACACACACACACACACACGGCAAGAGAACACATGTCACTACAGCCCACGTGGGACGGTGAGCAGAGGAAAGAGACAGCTACACCTGTCACAGCACACACCTTGGGACAGAGGGGGTTGTGTGTGTGTGGGGACGAGGCAGCATGTCTGCTCTGTAGCTTAGAGAACAGGGCCGAGCAAGATTCCAAGGGTTTAACACCAAATAGGTCAGCTGCGGCGCGTAAACCGGCTTGTGGCGGAGTTTATAGAGGAGGCTAATGAGGCCGGACATCTGAGCAGAGAATTCACATAATTAAGACTTTAAGGATTCTCCATTCATATTAGTGTCCTTCATTCATAGATAAGTGAATAGAATTAGCTTCCTGATAATAACCTCACCTTTGAGTTGACAATGATAAGTGTGTGTCCATTTTCAGAGGATTCAGTAATGACAGCTAAATTATAGAAATATGAGAAGCTTTGGAATAAATAAAAAATAAAAAACAGGCCCAATAAATGAGTTTATTACCAGAAGACAATTTACTTGCAAATGTGCGGCATGTGGACGTGGCACTTGTGATTATGAGAGCTGCATGAAGACGGAGCGAGGGACAGATAAATGAAAGAGAGCAACGTGGAGAGGGGCAGTTGGCTAATACAAATAATCTAATGGAGATTGTACTTCAAGCCCTTGTTAGGAACACAAACAATTACAGTATATAAATAAACTGCATGATAAACTGAAACTCTGTGTTGTATGTAATTCATTACTGCCATGGGTTGAGTAAACAAGAGACTCCTCTTACCTTTAGGTGTGACTGCATTAGTTTTGGTGCCATTGACATTAGCATTTTGATTGGGTGTGGTCAACACATTTTTGTTGGGCCGTGCATTCTTTTTACTGGACGCAGGAGTTCGAGGAGGAGGCAACGCAAATATTTCGACATCTTTCTCCTGCACAGCAATATTCTCCTTGTTCTCACTGGTTTGTCCCTGGTCTCTGTCCCTCCTCTCCTGGCGGTGCTGTGCCGTTGTTCGCCCCCTCTCTGGGGTCGAGCTGTAAACACACTTTTTCTCCACTGAAGGAGAGGCCAGTCTCTTTAGGAATACAAAGAAGAGATACACATGGTATGGGCAGATATCTCTGGAAGAGAACAGTCATGGCCCTTCACCATAGCAGCTAACAAGGTTTCTAACCCAAACTTAATCTGTAAGGATATGGAAGACAGCAAAAATGACAAAATACATGTGTTCCAACTTTCACATACCATGTCTTTGTTGTTTGCAACTGAAACCCACGGGCAATCATCAATGTAGTCCGAGCAAAATTCCAGAGAACCCACAATAACAGCATCTTCATCCTCGCTGAAGTGAAGGGCTTCCCTTGTCTGAAAGAGAGAGCGAGAAAGTAAGAAATGGAAAGAAAAAGAAACAAGACAAAAAGATCTACAACAACACTACTGTACTGGGACACATTAAGTATGTAAGGTACTGAAAAGGGTAGAGTCAGTAGCCCAGAAAAAGAACAAAGCATTTTGGGAGTTGTGATCCAGAGTCAGACCTGTAGTCCCTGGTGCAGTGGAGAGCAGGAGTCCTCACAGGCGGTTGGTTCAAGGCACAGGCGAACAGGTTTGCCCCTCTGCTTCTTTGACAGCAGCAGCAGGTAGGTGGCTGTGGTCTGGTCATACCGCCACTGTAGGAGTTAAGATGTAACAGACTGCATATCAAATAGAAAGTATGTAAACGATATTATGTTTGCACAGAATACAAGGGGTGCAGAATGTTTAACATATTAGTACTTGTCATGTCACCGTCCACATCACAACAAAATCAACCCATGATGAACTGACCAAAATAATACGCAAATGTGAGTACAAACAGAAACACACCTCCTTGACCAGCGCTGTGGTGCTCGCCCTAGACCGTTTCATGTTGACAGCCATCTCAGTGATACAGTCCTCATCTATGTGGCCGAGCTAAAAAATAAAATAGAAAAAAAACAAGAGCAGGTATGTTCACACAAAATCCAAGACACACTTTTTTATTCATTTATTTTTTTATTATATGTGAGCATGAAAACAACAATTCTAAAATAATAATATTCATATAAAACAAAATTTAGCAAATTGGAAAACCCCTTTGAAAATGGATCAAATTTTCAGTTTGAAATGTACAGATCCTAAAGTAAAAGAGGCAGCATGCTGCCCCATTAACAATTAAAAGATACTATGGCGTTTGTGATTATGCAGTTATGTTTATATGTTTATGACTGTATGTGTAATATAGTGTTTTCATGTATGAATGTGTGAGTGTGTACCGGCTGCCTGCTGTGCCACTCCACGGGGCTGTTGTAGTCTTTCATCACCCAGGGATGGTCCAGCAGATGTCGAACACTAAGACGCCGCTTGGGGTCCATCTACAGGACACACGCGGAAACTACAACTCAGTACGCAAGAGACTACACACCCAACAATCAACAACGTGTCTAAAATACTGTACATGTTATCAAAAGAATACAAATTTTTATTCCAGTTATGTAAATTCCAAATTCCTTCAAGTCTTCTGTTATGGCAAGTGACAATGTGTTTTGGTGAGTTCCAGTGTTGTGCAATAAAAACCAGTCTGCTAACTCAAGGAGTAAAATATATGTAAAATAGCCAAAAAGTGAAAGACATGGGAGAGTGTGTCTTATTATTATTATTATTTTTATTATTACGTACCTGCATCATCTGGTTGAGGAGGAGGACACTACCAGGAGACAGCCACCGGGGGTTTTCATATGTACCTCTCTAAAGAGATAGAAGACATACAAAGACACATTGTAAGTGCTGTTAAATATGTGCTGTTTATGACGCATAATTAATGCAAAATTCATAGTAAATTTATAGTTTATATTTATAGTCTCATACAGTAAATAAATAGGAAATGTGTTTAATGTAAAAGGTTAAAATGAATGTGATGTAATAGTTCAAGATTATAGTCCATCGAGTTTTTGTTCCTCTCGGAACTAAAGTTCTCTGTTGTGGTTTCCACTGCTGCGGAATTTGTTAATGGACCAAGGGTAATCTAACGTGAGCGCATGTTACGGCGCTGTGATAATTAATTTGGGAGTTACACTGTTGTCAAAGGCCAAGTGAACAGTAAAGGATTTTCAAAGGATTTAAGAACCTCTTTTCAGGACAAGCAGCCAACGAGGTATTTTATCTTACATGTGACGCTTTATTTTTATTCGCGCTCAGCACAATGTGCATTTTCTTCGGTAATGTATAATTAATTTGACGTGCCTACTATGTTCATTCACATATAGTTCTCACGGTGTGACGTGGATGCATTAAGGACAGAAGAGCAAAGAACCAACCTGTGTCTGTGATGTTGTGAAGAGAGCTACACACATTATGAAACCGTAATACACTAAACAAAAACAAACATAAGGGTTCTCTGGTATTGGGATTTTACTTAGATATTAATATTCCATAGATAATAAGAACACACAATACTTGTAGAAAAGTGATTTTGGAACTGGTCAAATAATACATTTAAATAAAACAACACTTTGTATTACAGCATTTCAAATAAATTCAATGTCAGAAATATTAAACAGCTGGGGAAATGTCAGTGCTCTTACTGTAATCTTCCTGTAGAGGACCATGCAGTTGTCGTCATCAAAGGGTAGGTATCCACAGAGCAGCGCAAACAGCAGCACTCCCATACTCCACACATCGGCCTGGAGGTTAAACGTCACTATTTCAGCGTTACAGTAAAGATTTCACAGCTCAGTTGCACCGAGTCATGCACCAGTGAATATGAACAGCACACCATGAAAAAGCAGAATTCTGGAACAGCCAGGTAAACATGACTTTTAGTGGAAAAACAAATGCAAGTTTTGTGGGTTTAAATAAGGGCAAATCTTGAAATTGCAACCCTCGATGGTTCTAAAAAGTTGTGAACAGCATGCATCTCTCACCTCTGAGCCAATATATGCTTTGCCCTGGATGAGTTCAGGAGCAGCGTAGGCAGGGCTCCCACAACACGTCTTCAGCTCAAAACCCAAACCTCCCTATCAGAGAGATGACCACATGTACACATCATGTTTATAGGCACTAATCACTATGTAAAACACTTGTCTTTAGGCATCAGCTTCAATCTACAATGTGAATGGCAAAATATTTGTTTCATAATGTAAAACCTGTGAGACCAACCAAATAAATTTGCCTCCACCAAAAAATATGTTTATGTCCCCCACCCCCCTTTTCTCTTTGCTTAGACAGTAAACAGGCCAAATATTTTTAACACTAACACAATGAGAAAGGGAATGTGGTGATGTACCTTAGGTTTGGCACACAATCCAAAGTCTATAAGCTTCAAGTTGTGGTCTTCATCAATCAACAAGTTTTCCTACATTTCAAAGAAACAAGAATTGCAGCAGACCTTAGCATTAATATTCAGTCACAGTCAAGCAGACACATTTTGTCATAGTTTCTCTCGTGTCACATTCTCCCAGTCACTCTTTCAAAATGCAATCAGTGGTTGGGTTTACTGGTTTGAGGTCCCTGTGTGCGTAGCCCTGGCTGTGGACGTAGGCCATCGCAGACACAATTTGTCTGAAAAACACCCTGGTCTCCTCCTCTGACAGACGGTCCTTTGCTATGATGTAGTCAAACAACTCTCCACCTGGACAGTACTGAGGGTAAAGAAAGGACAGAGGGAGAGAAAAATGCAAAATTGCTGAACATAATGCACAAACACACATTCTGTGTGCTTAGCTCCAGCATCCCACCCCACCCATCCACCGTGTGCTTACCTCCAGCACCATGAAGATCTGGGTGGAGGTCTCTATGACCTGGTAGAGACGACATACGTGCTGATGACTCAGGTTCTTCATGGCCTCAATCTCCACCTTCACACGGGGCAAGTCATCCTGGGGTGACAAACCGTTTGCTATTACTTTTTTTTATATATAATTTGTCATTTATTCTGTATAATTTTTTTAATTGCTCAATTTTTTTTTACTTATATTTCATGCAGAACCTAGAAAGATCAGATTCTGAGTAGCACTGAGTAACATTTCATATTATTGTTTATCGACTTTCAGTGGAATCATATTGTGATTATATGAACATATTCTGTCGTCATTTTACAAAACTCTGCTGTCCATTTGTTAGTCCAATTTTTTTTTACTATTGTGAAGAGTGTTGTCTAATGTAAAGCATAATAGTGGAACAACACCAATTGCATTGATCATAACTTTGACTGAATTATTCTTTAATTAATGAAAATAACTGTTGCTAATGCTTTTATGTCAAAATTCTTCTGATTTCGTTCAAGTTTTTGTTGACCAGTTTAATGCAAACGCTTACAACGGAGTTAGCACAACCTGAGTGGGCAAAGGGTCTCTCTTTCATGACTCACCCCGAGATCCTTCTTGTTCATGATTTTAATGGCAACATTCTCTCCTGTCAGGATGTGTCGACCCAGCTTGACTTTAGCAAAGCCTCCTGACAAACACACAATGTTCATAACACACATCAGAGAGGATATGACAGCGACAGAGCTGTTTTACCCACTGACACGCATGAACACGCCATTACCTGAGCCGATAGTCTCATAAACCTCATAGTATTTGAAGAGTTCGTGGTGCTCCGTTCTTTCCACAGGCATCCTCCCCGCTTCAGCCGCACGATGGTAAACCTCACTGCGGGGAGAGAAAAGGTTTTGTAGCAGCAGTGTTAGCACTCAACTCACTAAAAAAAACTCATCTAAACTGGGAAACACACAACTCTAGCTAGCTATCGGAGTTCAAAATAAACGTTAGTTAGTCGCTAACACTTTCTAGTACGCTAACGTCAATTGACGCTAAACGAATTGTAACGTTAGCTAACGTTAACCACCAAAAGTAATAAAAGTAACGTTAGTAAAACCTACGTTACTAACAGCTAACCGAATACCCCTTTTCGACATTACGATTTTACCTGAATGTGTATGAAAACGAGAGAGGAAGAAGGTATAAATCAGTTAGCAACCATACGCCACATCGATGAAAAAAAGCCCTCTGGCAGGATGTTTTGTTACAGAAGTTTGAATTTCGCACTACGTCGACGTCACATGGTCGACGTTGACTCTATTTCCTGCTTCCGGTTTGTGCGTCGTGCGCACCCTTGTGGCTGATAACAGTATTGCAGTCTTGAAAAAGGTGATTTAACTTTATGGTCCTTTTGGAGGCTGTAGTTTATAGTGCTGCTGTAGAGCATTAAACTGACAGGTGTTTTCAACCTTTTGTCTAACTTTGAAATAGATAGGGGGGGATAACCTGGGGATAACATTTTTTTATAAAGGTAGACTCCATTAGTTGGGCCTATGTGCATGTATAAATAAAGATGATAACAAATTAAGAGAAAAACTTGAATAAATGAGAGAAACATATGAAGGGAGATGCTTCCTCATAGGTGCACTGCATGATTCATGTAATTCAAGTTGTTTACTTAAGTAAAATTGGCAAAACCACAACATTAAAATATTGTCGTGCATCAAATTTGTATGCAAGTAAAAGACATTATGTGGCAGAATGACCCCTGTCACTGATTTATTATCATAGCCTGGATACTTTTAATGTGTGAATGTGCAAGCAGTATTTTGATATTGTAGGTGGTCAAGCTGGAGCTGGTTTTAACTTTTTGTATAGGCTACTTTTGGGTAGGAGGCATTATTGAATGTTGGTCACACCTTTCCAAAAGGTCTTGGTTAGGTCTGAAATTTACCTGCAAACATAACTTCATGTGCATTCATAGGCAGGTATATACAACCTGTGGGATAGAAACCATCAAGTGTGTTGCAATGTGTGAACTGTTGTGCTAGGCATGTGGCTGCAGTAGATATATTTATGGATTTCAAAAGGTGTGTTCGCCTTCACCTGCACAACTCCTCAAGCCTGTAATTAGTAAAAGGTGAGAGGACAGGTCAGAGGCCAATGGATGTATTTTACCAGAACCCTGCCTTCTTGTCAGCCACATGTAATGACCATATACGACCACTCTCACTGTCAGAGGTTTTCTTGTTAGCTGTAAATGCCACAGTAACAATTTTTCTCTTGGTCACTGTTCTACATCAAATGTACTGGAAGGGACAACTTATTGCACCTGTTCTTGTCAGTTAGGGACAGGTCAGGTCTAAACTAAAGAATAGCATGTAAGTAGCAAGGCATCATGCTTATGAGTCTCGCAACAGGCCATCCCAGTCATGCATTAGCCTGTAAAATGTAAGACATTTTGACCGAGTAAACACATCCTGACACTGACAGACAGCTACAGAGGAATTTCTGTGATTGATCGGTGGTCGTCCTGTGTTTCTCATGGTCATTAGAGAAGGAGTTGGTCGTTAGGGAAGTAACCGGTGGTTAGGGGTCGTCCAGGTGTCAGTGGGATGACACAACCCATTATTTGGTTTCTGGGGCAGCTGGCCGGGTTGGGACAGAGAGACATCAAACAACCCACACCTGGAGGAAAAAAGATGGTGGATGGAGTGTGAGGAGAGGAGAGAGGGAAATGGAAATGAGAAGGGAGAAGGGAGAGAAAAAGGGGGAAATTGAGAGGAGAGAAAAATTTAGAGAATCAGAAAGTATGATGATGTTCGTGAGAAAAATCTTTCATTTCAGTGTTGAGCTAAATTGCTGTTGACTGTATAGTTCGCAAGTGTTTTTTGTTTTTTTGCCATTTTGTTTGATTTTCTTCTTTTTGTTTTGTGAAAAATGTGGCCAGCTTAGACACACACAACAAACTACCAGTAAGGGCTCTTTCATTCCCATATCTGCATGAGCTCACAACTGTACTGCACATTTTAACATATTTTCAATGTACTGTAACATACTGTAACCCAGTGGGTGTTCCCCCCTTTCAATTCAATTTCAATTCAATTTTATTTATAGTATCAAATCATAACAGAGTTATCTCGAGACACTTTACAGATAGAGTAGGTCTAGACCACACTATAAATTCCAAAACCCCAACAATTACAGTAATTCCCTCAAGAGCAAGCATTAGCAGTGGCTATTGCGACAGTGGCAAGGAAAAACTCCCTTTTAGGAAGAAACCTCGGCAGACCCAGACTCTTGGTAGGCGGTGTCTGACGGGCCGGTTGGGGGTGTGATGAACAGTGGCACATAATAGTCACATTAAAGATAATGGAACAGTGACTTCGAAGGTCATCGTGGAAGTTCATGTCATGTCGGATGCGGCGGACGCAGCAGGACGCAGCAGGACGCAGCAGGATGCAGCCCGGAATTGCAGAGAATCGCAGAGCATAGCTCTGCGAAGAAGAAACATAAGGACTCCGGGGAGTAAACTCCCCAGAGCTAGGTTAGTAACAAGCATTTCTGGGACAGGATGCATACAAAAGGAAACAAGTAGAGATGAGAGAGCAGCTCAGTGTGTCACAGGAAGAAAGGAACTTCCCCGGCAGTCTAGAATTATAATAACATAACTAAGAGAGGCAGGTTAAAGAGAGGTGCCTGGTCGGGCTAGAACTCTCCCCAACCAGATCGGGCTGTACTGGCCTGCCTCCCTCTACTCTCGCTATATTATTGATTATATGATAAATAAAACTGATGACTACGAAGAGAAGCAGGTGGGCCGGTTAGGTGGACGCTGCAACTCCTCACTCCTTAACTATAAGCTTTATCAAAGAGGAGGGTTTTCAGTTTACTCTTAAATGTGGTGACGGTGTCTGCCCCTCGAACCCAAACTGGGAGCTGGTTCCACAGGAGCGGAGCTTGGTAGCTGAAGGCTCTGGCCCCCAGTCTACTTTTAGAGACTCTAGGAACCACAAGTAGCTCTGCATTCTGGGAGCGTAGTGCTCTACTAGGACAATAAGGTACTAGGAGCTCTTCCAGATATGATGGTGCTTGACCATTTAGAGCTTTGTAGGTCAGGAGGAGGATTTTAAATTCGATCCTAAAATTTACAGAGAGCCAGTGCAGAGAAGCCAATACAGGAGAAATATGATCTCCTCTCTTAGTTCTCGTCAGAACACGTGCTGCAGCATTCTGGATCAGCTGGAGAATCTTAAGGGACTTATTTGAGCAACCTGATAGTAAGGAATTGCAGTAGTCTAGTATAGAAGTAATGAATGCATGGACTAGTTTTTCAGTATCGTTTTGAGACAGGATATTCCTCATTTTGGCAATGTTACGAAGATGGAAAAAGGCTGTTCTTGAGGTTTGTTTTAAGTGGGCGTTGAAGGATATATCCTGATCAAAAATAACTCCTAAATTTCTGACAGTAGTGCTGGAGGCCAGAGCAATACCATCCAGAGTAGCTATATCTTTAGATAATGAAGTTCGGAGGTGTGTTGGTCCCATCACAATAACTTCAGTTTTGTTTGAGTTTAACATCAGGAAATAATACACGTGTTTTAATACACGCTTGAAACTGCCCACTTTCGTCTGGCTTAATTGACAGATATAATTGTGTGTCGTTTGCGTAACAGTGAAAGTTAATTGAGTGTTTCCTAATAATATTACCTAGAGGAAGCATATATAAGGAAAATAGAATTGGTCCAAGCACTGAGCCTTGAGGAACGCCATGGCTAACTTTAGCGTGCTTGGAGGGTTTATCGTTAATGTTAACAAATTGGGATCGCTCAGAGAAATAGGACTTAAACCAGCTAAGTGCGATTCCTTTAATGCCAACTAAGTGTTCCAGTCTCTGTAACAGGATGGTTTGGTCAATAGTGTCAAATGCAGCACTAAGATCTAGTAAAACAAGAATGGAGACAAGTCCTTTGTCTGCAGCAGTTAGAAGGTCGTTAGTAATTTTCACCAGTGCCATCTCTGTGCTATGATTCTTTCTAAATCCTGATTGAAAGTCATCAAATAAACTATTGCTATGTAGAAAATCACATAACTGATTAGCAACTTCCTTCTCAAGGATCTTGGATAGAAAGGGAAGGTTAGATATAGGTCTATAGTTTGCTAAGACCTCAGGATCGAGGGTGGGTTTTTTCAGAAGAGGTATTATCACAGCTATTTTAAATGACTGCGGTACATAACCTGTTAATAAGGACATATTGATCATTTCTAGTAATGAAGTGTTAACCATGGGTAACGCTTCTTTGAGTAGTCTCGTTGGGATGGAGTCTAAGAGACAGGTAGATGGCTTAGCTAAGGATATCTTTAACATTAATTGTTGAAGGTCTATAGGATAAAAGCAGTCCAAGTATATGTAGGGAATAGACATTCTTTCTAGCGGTCCTGCGTTTAAAGGTGAACCGTTAGAAGTTGAGGGCAAAAGGTGATAGATTTTATCTCTAATTGTTATAATTTTATCATTAAAGAAGCTCATGAAGTCATCACTACTCAGAGCTAGAGGAATAGATGGCTCAGTAGAGCTGTGACTATCTGTCAGCCTGGCTACAGTGCTGAAAAGAAACCTTGGGTTGTTCTTATTTTCTTCTATGATAGATTTCTTCTATTTCTTCTAGTGATGAGTAATAGTCTGATCTGGCCTTTCTTAGGGCCTTCCTATAGGTTTTGAGACTTTCTTGCCAATCCAAACGAGATTCTTCCACTTTGGTGGAACACCATTTACTTTCGATGTTTCGTGAGATTTGTTTTAATTTGCGAGTTAGGGAGTTATACCAAGGTGCTAGTTTCCTTTGCTTAATCATCTTCTTTTTGAGGGGAGCAACGGAGTCTAAAGTCGTCCGTAGGCAGGTCGTAGCACCGTCTACAAATGTATCAATTTGAGAGGGACTGAGGTTAACATAAAGGTCCTCTGTTATGTTAAGGCATGACAAAGAGTCAAATGCTGTTGGAATCTCTTCCTTAAATTTAGCTATAGCACTGTCAGATAGGCATCTAGTGTAGAAGCTTTTATTTAATTTAGTATAGTCAGGTAGTAAGAATTCGAAAGTAATTAAAGAATGATCTGATAATACCGAATTCTGCGGAAATATTATTAAATCCTCAATTTCAATACCGTATGCCAGCACAAGGTCGAGAGTGTGGTTAAAACTGACTGAAACCGACTGAATCCAATAATGAGTTGAAAGAAGTGCTAAGGCTATCATTGTCAACGTCCACATGGATATTAAAATCACCTACAATAAGTACTTTGTCTGATTTAAGGACTAAATATGATAAAAACTCTGAGAATTCAGATAAAAATTCAGAATACGGACCTGGAGCCCTGTAAATAACAATGAATATAATTGGCTGTAATGTTTTCCATTTTGGATGTTGAAGATTAAGAATAAGACTCTCAAATGAGTTATAATTTAGTTTAGGTTTAGGATTAATTAACAGGCTTGAATCAAAGCTGGCTCCAACTCCCCCTCCTCGGCCTGAGCCTCTAGTAATTTGAGTATTAATATGACTGGGAGGAGTCGCTTCATTTAGACTAACATATTCTTCATGGCCCAGCCAGGTTTCAGTAAGACAAAATAAATCAATTTTATTATCTGATATTAAATCGTTTACCAATACTGCTTTAGAAGACAGAGATCTAATATTTAATAGTCCACATCTAATTTTCCTATTTTGTTCTATCGTTGCAGCCCTTTGGGTCCTTTTATAATGAATAAAAAAAAAAAGAAAAATGTAATTTCTGTAATGTTTTTGTAGGCAAGTTCTGTTACAGTCAATGATTTTAACAGACGGCACAGGCCTTCCACGGCCATGGCCAGCCTGCGTTCGCATGAGGGTTTGCAAGTTAAGTACAAGCTTCAGTACTGAACCATAGCAGTCAGGCACACTCAAAAGCTGCAAAAGATGATAACTAAATCATCTGTACAGATTATTGTAGTAGTTACCTGTATGCATGTAAGGCTGTATGCTTGTATACATGTCACGGTTTGAGTTGATCTGTGTGCTAAAGAGATGCTGTGCCACTTCAAGCCGCTCTCAGGGATATTAAGCTGTCATAGTGGAAAACAGACATTGCACCCATCTTGGACAGAATTCCCAATATTTCCTGACAGACTTTTGGAGGTTCCCAGAATGTCTGTGTCATAGCTCAGTGATTACTGGGTATCCACTGCAAGGGGCCGGCGTCTTACATATGACGTGTGCCAGAGAGGAAGGGAGAAAGAAAAAAATAAAAGCCTGTACTGTGTTGTTTAGATGGGTTTAGGCTATAGTGGTAATGCTAATGGTTTGAGTTGCAGAACATCGGTGTCCTTCTGTGTCTCAGGTCAAAAGGCACCGTGCCAAACACTCACACAGAGACACAGACGCAGACAGATGCATCAAGACTGAGGAAAAGATACATGGTGTCATCTCTCTCTGCTTGTCTTTCTCACTCATGCTGCTTTCACGGTGACCCGATTGATTCATCATGTATTACGGACATCATAGTGCTTTATCCACACATGTGTGACTCATATATCTTTGTAGGGTACACACAAACATATTATGCACCAACACAAGCACATACACAATCAGAAAGAAACAGAAGTTCGTAGAGATGTTGTGAAATTCTCAGCCCTGACAATTTCACACCCATGTTGTGAACAGCTGTGGTGTCGATTGGCTGGCAATCTACGATACAAAATGCTTTTTTAGATATGAAATGTCTACTCCACACAAAACACGTAGGAAAAACGCATTTCTTCATTTCTAAGCACTGCAACATTAAGTTACAGTTGATGGTTAAAGTGGTTTCTAATATTTACAAATCTCGTCTCTCCTCACACTTTCCAACATAAAACAGTGGAAAGTAAAAGAGCAAGGCAAGCTACATTTTGTGTTTACAGGGCTAAAACAGTCCTCTGCCCAGAACTGAAACATTCAGCCAGAGGGATATATTGCACCCATATGCGTTTGAACTTCTCCAAATCATTTATGTCCATGCAAATATTACCATAACCTCTCTAGATGAAATGTTTGGGAGTGTGTCACTGTGGGGTTTTGATTCCTGGCCAGTGGATTTACTGCAATTTCTGAATCAATCAGATTGTTCCCTGACATGGTATGGTGGTTTACTGCGTCACTATAAAACTGGCATCCATTGGGTGTGAATCACTGAAGGAATACTGATTCCCCGTAGAACACAAACACACACACACACACACACACACACACACACACACACACACACACATACACACACATACACACACACTGAAAGTGTTACGTTGTGAATAGATTTAACATATTCTTTCTATTATCCTCAATGTCAGCCATTCTTGCTGGGGTATTTTTAATTTAGATTTTTCATCCTTCGTTTTTTTCCATTATGAGTGAAACAAAGAAAAACAAAAAGGAATAGTGAAAGAAGTGGGTGGAGAAGTCAGAGCACGATCTGAAGTGATGTTTGTCCAAAGCCTCACAATCCTGCATGACGATTCACAGGGAGAGAAATTGTTTTAGGACACACTACAGAGGCCTGTCATCATGCCACAAACACACATTATGAGCTGTCACAACATTCACACTGAGGTGCAAAATGGGTGTGACTTACACTTGCAACAACTTTTACAAATGTGCCAACAAATTCCACACACTTTCTCTAAACATTTCTCCTCACATCCCTCCCTAACTTTGTCTTTTTTCCCCTCCCACCCCTCAAGCCAACCCCATCTCACGAACACACACACACACACACACACACACACACACACACACACAAACACACAGTGTGTGTCCTCCTCCCTCAGTCTCTCCATGGCTGGATTGTGGCAGCAGCTTAGCTCCCTGCAGCAGGGTCGAGCTCTGGCTCTCCTCCACCTCATCGGTCTTCTCTACTCTACCTCGGGTGCTTTTACCTGGGATACCAGCCTTCCCCCTCTGAAGGTAAGAAATCCACATGGTCATGGAAAAAAATATTAATGTAAATCCATATATAGCTACATGCATTTAAAAAAAGGAATTGGGCATTCTGTTATTAGATAGTGCAGATAGGCAGGAAAGGGAGGAGAGAAAGGGCCAAGGACTCAGCGTAGATGGGGCGGAGGTCGCCCCCTACATGCATTTTATAAGTTGTAATTTAATCGCTGAAATGTTTTAAGTCTTTATTTGCATAAAATACCTACTTTCCTGAGTTCTTTTGTAATTAATTATAGAAATATTAACTGTA
The DNA here is from genome assembly GCF_010015445.1 of Perca fluviatilis. Lineage (NCBI taxonomy): Eukaryota > Metazoa > Chordata > Actinopteri > Perciformes > Percidae > Perca > Perca fluviatilis. The sequence continues at coordinate 26,121,111 of NC_053112.1, read as the reverse complement.
CCAAATATATTAAAATATTAAAGTTGGGAGTTTATTGCTCTTATGCACAGGCCAACTAAAATCCTACGTCAAAATCAGGCAGTGGGGAATAACTGCATGAGAGACCACGGGTTTGTTTTAGATTATCTCTGTCTTTGTTACTCAGGCTAACTAATCACTAACAGTCAGATCAAGCTATATCAGTTCGTGAATAAAGCATTAATAAGGAAGAACCAGAGGAGCCTATTAACATGACATGAGAGGAATAGAAGTGTTAAAACTAAACTTGCAAACGTGCAAAATAGAGATTTGTGCAGAGGAGGAGTGGAGAGGAAGACCAGAAAAGGTTCCCCAACTCAAACCAACTGTTGGATTGGACTGAGTGAGCTGCTGGATTTCCAGAAAGCGAGAGGGAGAGAGTTAGAGAGCGGGATGGATGAGTGAAAATGAGAGAAAAAGAGCAGTAATGTGATCCAGCGGAATTTATGATTTTTTTGTTTAAACATGTGCCAGTGATGATGAAACCATGGTACAGAGAGCAAGTAGAGAGTGTCTGAAGATATACATGAGCGGGCAGATATAATGTTTGTTCCTGTGGTTTTGTGTGCATAAAAGTGTGTGAATGTGTGTGTTGGCAGGAGTTTCAGGTGGTGAGGGGGAATTTCTCTAGGACTTTCCTCCGCGTTGGCTACCATAAGATTGCAAAGATTCCTGCAGGAGCACGCAACATCAGCGTACGGGAGACAATAAAGAGCCGAAACTACCTTGGTACACACACACACACTCACACACACACACACACACAAACACACACACAGGCACATATCTAACGGCAGGCATATTTTTTAGAATGACAAACACTACAGTGTTGGTTGAACATGGGGTTTTCCTCCAGCTCTGCAGACCCAAAGTGGTGTCTCCATCATCAATGGCGACTGGATGATTAACAGGCCGGGGATCTTCCTTGCTGTTGGAACACAGCTGACGTACCAGAGACCCAATGAAATCCGCTCTCGCAACGGAGAGTCCATCACTGCACCCGGGCCCCTGACTGAGGACCTGCATGTATATGTGAGACACAAACTGGGTCACACAATGGAAGCAGTCCCTTATTCAAATGCACAAACACTGTACACAAACAATACTACTTGTACTACTATGCTATATGTCATCAAATTCCATAAACCCCTCATCTCCCTCTCTTTGCAACAGTTGATTTACCAGCAACCAGGTCCCAGTGTATACTATGAATACATTGTGCCTTTTCAAAACACACCCCCCACTCCTGAGCCAGATCCACCTTCTGATAGTCTGCCACTGGGTGAGTGCACACACTAACATGCATGAGCACCCAAACACAAACTTAAATCCATATTAGAGTGACCCTAAATGACCACAGTGCTATTTTCTTATACTGAATGTTATGGTTTTTCCTCAGGGAGCATAACACATAACAGATGCCTCTGTTTGTGTCTGCATGTACAGTACTAACAGACACACACAGATTTCATGCTAACGCCAATATGTATCATTTTCAGCAAAATTGTACTTTCGAAAATTTGATTAAGATTTTGATAACATTTGATGCAGGCAGGCAGCCAAACTTTTGTTCTGGCAGAGAGCTCTTTACTTCACTAAGACACTTGGGACAGATTTAATTTCATTACCTAATATTTAGTCCACAGCGCTCTGGAGGAAGGTCTGGCTAGTTCACACAACATTTCAGGATAGGAGAAAAACGTGCTCTGGTTTATTGGCATTTCTTTAAACCAACACAATGACGGTGCCTCGGGAAGGAACTTGTTTTGGTGGAACATGCGTACATTCAAAACTTGTTTTAGTCATCCAACAGAAAACTCAGATTCAACAAATAGTATAGCTAGCTATCTGGATTTACCCTGCAGAGATCTGAGGAGCAGTTAACCATAGTCCTCATAAAACGACCAAAGTTTAGAATGCCAACACAAAGAAAGCGGAAGGTGAGGGACATCTGGTCGAAAATGAGGGACATCCAGCGGAATTTCCGGCAGCACCTGAACAATCCCGTAAATGAAATGTCGTCGATATAGGCTACCTAATATGTAACCTTCAGTAAAGAGGTTTTTTTTTTGGCGGAATTTCCGGCAGCACCTGAACAATCCCGGAAATGAAACGTCGTCGATATAGGCTACCTAATATGTAACCTTCAGTAAAGAGTTTTTTTTTTTTTTTTTTTTAAATGCTTAATTTGTGTCTATTGATGCTGATAAAAAAATACTTTATACCAGAGATCTCAAAAAACAACACATATTCTTAAAGGCCCTGCACATCCCCACAGGTGTTTTTAACTGTTAGAGCAATGCTGGGAATTACAAAAGGTTACCAGGCTCCATGGTTACTTCCGAAATTTCTCACAGTTTTTACTGTATAGTGCACTGTACTTACTTATAATATTTAGAATGATAAATGTGTAACTTGTCCCACCCAAACAGGTGAAAAAGGTTTATTGTTTCTAACTGACTATATAAAAAAGGAGGTAGATAATGGAAACTTCTGTGGCATGGTAATGTTAGACTTACAAAAAGCCTTTGATACTGTCAACCATTGTGTTTTAAAGTATAAATTGAAAGCCATGGGTTTTAGTGAACCAGTGCTGAAATGCAGTTTTTTTATATGCAGATGATTCTGCGCTGGTTGTGTCTCACAAGGATAAAAATGTGATTGAAAGTACACTTAGCGCAGAACTTGTAAATGTTAGCATGTGAATGGCTGATAACAGATTATCACTTCATTTAGGGAAAACTGAATCTATATTGTTAGGAACAAAGATAAAGTTAAAGAAAGCTTCAGGTTTTAAGGTCCTAGCTGGTGATACTGTAATTACTGCGAAGGAATCAGTCAGTTACCTTGGATGTATGTTAAATTACAATTTATCTGGAGTAGGTCAGGCCCAAAAGTTAATCACCTAACCTGAAACATAGGCTTCAGACGTCTCAAATTAATAAGGCTTATTTTAGACCTTCCCATACGAACTCATCTGGAATCTTCCCACTTTGAAAGGGTGGGATGGTTGAAAGTTGAGGATCGAGTGTCTCAGTTGCAGCTGGGTATGGTACATAAAATTGTTCATGGAGATGTTCACAAATATTTTTGAAATTATTTTGGAACTACCCTTTGGAACTGGTTACCTGGTACACTCAAGACAGTCAGAAGCATAGGCAGTTTTAAACAGGGTTTGAAAATATGGCTTAGGTGCCAATTGTAGTCATTATCATATCATAGTCTATTTTTATTCTTAATTTGTCTGTATAATATGGATGAAATTATTTAATGTATGATGAATGATTGATGTGTTACCTGCTGCTACTTGTCCTCTCCCCCTTTATGTATTTTTAATGTATGACACAGAGTGCTGTTTCATATTTTTTATATTTAAGTGGTCAAATAAAATCAATCAAAATCAATCAATCAATCAAACAGGAGAGTGATGGCTGTGTCAATGAATCACAGCCTGTACACACACATAACTGAGAAGAAGGTCTAATAAACCAAAATAAGTGAACCACCTGTGTGGATGTGCTATATATGTGCTGGGCCTGTAACCTTAGTATATTTAATTTTAGGCTTCATGCCACCTCATTACACTACCTATCTATCCAAAATGGCAAACAACTTTACTGTCTTTCTTCTTCTTCAAATTTGGGCTCCGCCTTACAACCTTTACTATTCTTGTGGTTGAGACAGTAGGCCCATCCCAATCAGGTGAGAAGGACCACAGAGGTGACGTCACAAACAACATCATCAAAGAGAAACCCCACCCTAACCAGGTTAGCTCTGACCCCAGCATGAACTCTGACCCTCGGCCCACCTACACCTGGACAAAGAGTGGGCGCACAGAGTGCAGCACGACCTGTGGCAATGGTACGGAAATGTATATAATTCAAAGAACGGGTGGCCGCACATTAAATGAATGCTTTCCAAATCCTTATGCGGCACTTTTTTATTTGTGATATATAATTATTTGGTGCATTCATTTAGTGTGCAGGCAGCCTTACTATACATTTTGACTATGCCAAAAGGCCCCAGACCATCGGGATGTACATATTCTACATTGCAGCAAAGAAACACATATACATAATACGTAATAAGATGTTACAAAATCAAAGATGACACATAAATGTAAGTGAAAGCTTTAACAATTAACAGTAGCTGAGATTTCTGGCAAAATGCATGTGCCTCATACATTACATGAAAACAACTTTCTTTTCTGTGAAAAATATTTTGTAGACAAACACATATTTACCTTTTTTCTGTGTGTGTGTGTGTGTGTGTGCGCACATGCTAGGCAGGCGTCCGGTACTCTGGGAGTGTGTTGACAAAGATTCCCAGGTGACTGTTCCTGCTGACCTCTGTGACCCTGCCCTTGAACCACCAAACCGGGAAGAAGACTGCAACACCCAGTCCTGTCTTGCATAGTGAGTAACACACACACACACACACACACACACACACACACACACACACACACACACACACACACACACACACACACACACACACACACACACACACATACACACACACCTGATGTCCCATACAATAGTCATGACATATACACAATATGAGACACATATACAGTACATTGTATTAGTTCCACACGGTTCTGTGACACTCAGGGTGAAAGCCTTCATCAGTCACACACATTCAAGCCATAAGTCAGTCACTAGTCACCAGTCAATCACACTGAGTGACTTTGGTGTGGCTTTGGTTTGCATGTTTTGTGGTAAATTAATACCACCAGATATTACTGTCACTAAGATATAGCAGGGGTGTTAGTGGATTACAGTAAGTGTATGTTTGGTTGTGGCTCTGTGAGATATTTCACCCACAGTGTCAGTGATCCATGATAGCTGACATATATGATTATATTGGGAATGCAGCAGCGGCAACAGCAGCAGCAGCAGAGGGTTGCAAAACTGAAACCTCAGAAGTATTAGAATGAGGAGAAACATCTGAACTTCTGCAGCGCAAATTGGCTTATTTTGCCTGTTTCGTTTATGATCTCCTTTTGGAGGAAAGTACAGGCTTTATAATGCCTCTTGTAGACCAGGGTCAACTTACCACACACAATAACTGTGGTCACAATTAGGACATAGAGCTGGGACAAACTCTACTTGAGGAAGGTCATTTCTATATTCATCTCAATGTGTAACCACATCTTTTGTGAAGGACTGAGAGCTGCTCTTTATTTTCTCTAACTCTTTCCTTCTTTGCCGACAGCTGGGACGTCGGGGAGTGGTCCGAGTGCAGCAGGAGGTGTGGACCCGGCACTCAGCACCGCCAGGTCATCTGCCGACAGGTTACTCACGTTCATACCAATGGGACGGAGACCTCGGTGACCATGGCACAAGAGCAGTGTGGGTCGTCTGACAGGCCGGTGACCAAGTCCATATGTCAGCTGAAGATTTGCAGCCAATGGGAGATACAATCTGAGTGGAGCCCGGTGAGAGAACCTCAGTACTAGTACATGACTCTACTAATAAACATGATCTGTTGGAGGAAGTCTTACTTAATACCACAAGGTAAAATACTCCATTACAAGTATAAGTCCTGCATTCTAGCTTTTACATATATACAAGTACAGAAGTATTACTGTATTAGCAAAGTGTGCTTTAAGAATAAAATGTAAAACTGCCCACTATGCAAAATGGCCCTTTCATCTTCCTCTCAAATGCAGTGGAATAAAGTTGCATAAAATGTAAATGCCTAGGAAAGTACAAGTACTTCAACATTTTATGTAAGTACAGTGTTTGAGTAAAGGTACTTAATTTCCACCACTGAGTGTTATTTTTCGGTCATAGCTTATTTAACTCTGTCCATACCCAATACCATAATATATTTTATCAGATGTTTAACTAACTAACAGCTTGGTGAGCTATATGTAAGTTATACATTTCAGTACTACAGTCATTACTGTAACAGGCGTTTAGAAAGACATACAATTTAGCCATTATTGCCAAAACTAAATTTACACACATTTTTATTGAATACAATAAACATGTACATTTTTATAATAATAAAACAAAACATTTACTTTCTGTTGCCCCCACCCCTCTCTCCCACCTTCTGTCCTCAGTGTTCAGTGCCATGTGGAGTGGGTCAGCGCAGCAGGGAAGTGGTGTGTGTGAGCAACCAGGGTGATGTGGAAGAGGATGAGGAGTGCAACATGAACCTAAAGCCAGACACACTACAGAACTGTGACATGGGAGCCTGTGCAAGCAGCTGGTTCACCTCCCTCTGGAGCCAACGGGTACCACAGAAACTATTAGAGTGCATGTGCATGTATGTGCATGTATGTGTGTTTGTGTGTGTGTGTGTGTGTGTGTGTGTGTGTGTGTGTGTGTGTGTGTTGAGGAGAATATGACACAATAGGGGAAAAAAGTAAAAAACAAAATGATGTATGTATGTGTGTGATATTCCTCAGTGCTCTGCAGAGTGTGGTAAAGGCAAACAAACCCGTACGGCAGTGTGTCTGATAGGTCATGGGACTGATCTCCCATTGGATAGCTGTGAAGGGGAACGTCCACCAGAAGTGACAGTGTGTGACTCAGGCCCCTGCCAGAACCGCCTGGAGTGGTACACCGGACCCTGGGGTCAGGTAATTTACATGCACACATACAGTACACATGTACACACTATGAAAACATCATCCGTTTGAAGTTTCACCTTTGTGTATGTGCGTGTGTGCGTGTGTGTGTGTGTGTGTGTTTGTGTGTGTGTGTGTGTGTTAAGTGTTCTGCAGAGTGCGGCAATGGCACACAGACCCGGAGTGTGGCTTGTATTTTCAACAACGATGGTCGTATGGAGGTTGTTGACCAGTTACAATGTTCCAATGTCTCTCAGCCAATCACATCTCAGCCCTGCAGACTGAAGCCATGCGGTGTCCAGTGGTATTTCACAGAGTGGAGTGCGGTAAGTGTCCCAAAATCTGTACTACTATCAGGGGTATTGAAGATCTAATAAACTGATAAACAGCTGTAGTAGTGGACCTTGAGTTGGGATTGTTTTGTCAATCATGATCAAATCATCTGGATAATCCACAGATCTGGACCTGAACAGTTTGATATTGTTTATTTCTTCATTAGAAAGTAGTTTTCTACTTTTCAAGTTTCAGTGAAACCTCTGCTCAGCAATGTCTGTAGATTAATCTGTAGAGTAATCAGGACATCATCTGGAAAGACAATTTGCTATAAAAGATTGGTATTTTTCTTTTAGAGGAAGTATGGGATGAGTTGTGACGAGTAAGTGGTGTCCACATTCAGACCTCAAATAACATTATTTATACTGTGCAACTCTTCATCTCAGTCTTCGCTCTCTCTTTCTATCACCTCAGTGTTCAAGCTCCTGCAACGGAGGCTACCGTGTGCGTGAGGTGCGTTGTCTTGCGAACAACATCACCCCAAGCGATCGCTGTGACCCCAGTTTGTCCCCAAAGAGCCGAGAAGAGTGCAACAAACAACCTTGTGGAGCTGAAATAAGTAAGTCTGCTAAGCAGTGTTGTATTACTGCCGTGCATCCAGTATAGGTGGGGTTGGGTCAGAGTTCACACAAGGGTCAGAGAGACGTGAGAGTTCTCTGTGATAATGTCAGCATGAAGCTGTTCATCTGGGGCAAACTGTCTTAACTAGGAAGAAGTGAAGAGTTGTAAGGAAACAGTGAGGAAAGATCACGTTATTTTGAAGACTCATGAATAAAGAAACCTGCCAAAACCAATCTCAAAGAGATCAATAAGTTTTCTTATCATTGGGTAAAAAGAACATGTGGTTTATATGTTCAAACTTCCTACCACTTCTGATATTCAGTGGTAATCACTGGTGTAATTAATGACTTGTGAACATAAATAATGGGTTGTAAATACAATCAATTGTGTAAGCGTGTAATTAATAACCTTTATGCAAGAAAGTTTCTGGGACCTACAGTCATAACACGTCTTCTTTTAGGCTTTCATTGGCCAGCATGTCCTGTATTGCTTGGTAAATGGATGCACCACTATTAAAGCCTGGCTTCCGTATAAGCATACAGGGTGGTAATGGAGGGTGAGGGTATACAGTGTATAATACAGTATGGCATATGTTCATTTTACTTTCCAGTCCAAAAAGAGTACAATACAATACAAATCTGCTTATTCATTGTTTTATTTTTTCCAAAGGACATGTATTTTACAGATGATCACAGTCAGTACAACCAATATATTATTCGTTATTTTTGGTTGTGGGAAGGGAAATACAAGTGGTATAAATTATAGAGAGTAAGCCAATTCAACAGGTGGGTTTTGAGTTATTATGACAAATGTGAATTTGTATGTATCATGTAATTTATTCTAAATTGATTACTTGGACTTTGATTCTGACTTGAGATAAGAGGCCATAAGACTAAAGACAGTGTTGACTTTAGTGACTTGGACTCTGTATTGAGCATTTAGCAACTAACTTGAAGGCTCAGTGAATTAGCACCAACACTTCCACCAAGAGTGTAGTGGATAATACTGAATGGAAGAAAGAAATTTGCTTTGCTTCTCCCATTTTTCTCAGTTTCTCCAACTTGTTCCTCTTTTCCTTCACAGATCCATCATGCAGCGACCAGTACCATAACTGTATGGTGGTGGTTCAAGCCCGACTGTGTGTTTACCCTTACTACAGAAGTGTCTGCTGCGCTGCCTGCTCCCGTGCCCACAAAACATACCCCAACTCGTATCTAAAGAACCACATCCGCAGGTGATGCTGCCACAGGAAGGTTAAATTCAACTCCGCTAGCTCGGTTTGTAGATCGCCTCGTTATGTGGGAATGTAGAATGTGGTTCAATATTCAGTCACTCAGCCTGCCATGAACACTGTTAGAGTGAGATCCTTTTTCATCTTCACACCAAACTGGATTAAAAATAACCTGAAATTGTATTCTCTTTCTATTCTCAGTGTAACTTTAAACTGGACTGCTCACATTTGGTGATGTACGTACTTGTATATTTATTCTTAATAAAGGGTGTATAGCTTCTGTTACTCAGCTGCTGTTATATTATTACAGATGTTACAGGCAATATTTAACAGTTTCATATTTATATGATAGTGTTTTGTCTCAACCACCCATTGTGAGAAAGGACTAACGTTGGGAAGGTAAGCTGTGCCAGTTGTTGCTGGCAGGAATCTGCTATAATCATTCCACCTGTTCATACTGGCCATTAAGAGATCCTTTCCTTATGTGTTTCCAATGTAAGTATTGGGGGACAACATCCACAGTCCTCATTCTGTAAAACTATATTCCAAAGTTTATATGCTGAAGCTAAAATAAGACTTTGAAATATAGTTTTACAGTCATTTGTGCTGGGAGGGGAGGGGTAATATCATCTTTTTTTATTGCCTTTACAAAAATGCAAGAACAGAAGTGTAAGGAATGGATTAAACTGTAACGTTATCTTGCCAGCCACAGTTGTCATTTTAACTAGTAAAATTTACAGTTTTCGACTAAAAGAAGCTTTTGACCATTTATGTTTAAGAAAAGCAGCCATTCATTCCAATTACCAGGAATTCCAAGAGATAAATCAGCTGTTATCACTGTAAACTACGTACTGTAAGTGCATTGCTAGATTGAAAGGCAGAAAAGGCTGGCGAAGGGTAAAAACCACATTGAAACATGCCTAGTTATATTTTCAGAAACACTCAAAAATAGTTATGATTAATTTACACTTGGAGCAACTTGTGTCTAATCTTTAAAAGCTTTAAAGCTAGAGAAAACAGCCGGTTAGCTTAGCTTAGCATAAAGACTGGAAGCAGGTGAAGACAGCTAGTCTGGCTTTGTCCAGAGATAATAAAGTCTGCCTACAGTACCAGTAGCACCTCTAACTATTCTCATTCTATCTTGTTTGTTTAATTTGTACACAGACATGGCCCCAACAATGTAGCATTACCTCACCGTCACATCATTGACATTATCTTAATCTAGCCAATTGTATTGTTGTAGGTCTATAAAGACATTTTGCTCATTAGTTGAAGATCAACTTCTGTCTTTCTTGTGGACTCTGTTTCCTTTACAAATCACTGTACGGAAAAGGCTTCTAATTTCTGAGAAGAACACTTATTGGCTTCTGTCAGTATTGATAATGGCCTATCAGTGACTACCAATCAGGTTGGAGCATTTTCAGAATTAAGGAAGCTCTGTAAAATAGTTAATAAGCATATTTGTAAGTGTAAAACCTTTCTATCAGTAACTGTATGGTAACAAAGTTTTAGCATTTCACATATTGCATTGCAGCGAAGAGTAACTGATAGAAGTTATTATACTATTTTTACATATGCATTAAGTAGATGTGCAATGTGGAGATTTGCTTATTTTTATAAGGTTTATTTACTTCAGGCTGAATATTCTTAATGTATAGTTTATCTGTTGACTTCTGACAGTTCCTGAGACTTTCTTTCACATTGTGTATAAAACACTGCCACATAGCAAGCCTGTCAAATGGTAACGGTGGAGAAAGTATTCAGATCCTTCACTCGAGTAAAAGTAGCAATAATCCTGTTTTGCAATGGGTGTAAAAGTAAACAATGCAAAAAACTGCCCCCTGTGCGTGTTATGCAATACTATATATTACTGTTTTTAATCACTGATACATTAGTGTGTAGGCCAAGTAGCATTTAACTACTTTAGTTGGTTGAGGTGGATCTTTTTTTGTATATAGTATTGGGTAATTTGATTTACAATGCTTCATATTTTATGATCTCATCAATCAAAGTAACTAATATGTTATTTTATTATGTTGGGGAGTAAAAACTACCCTATTTCTCTCTAAAATATGGTGGAGTGGAGATACACACTTATTTTTAATATTAATTTAAACTTAATTGCAGTATGTACTTTGTTACTTTTCTTCACTGGTACCAGGCACGGACCATAGTCTGTTGACACAAACCTACATCTTCAAGCCTAAAGCTGGCTGCTTTTGTTGTTTGGAGATAGAAAAACTCCACGACAAGCTGAAAAAACAGCAACTCTGAATGGAAAGTAAAGATTTGCTTGGAAAACATCTGTTGAAAACATGGTGTACATGTTCATGCTGCACATTTATTCTATGCACCACACTATCCAGTCAAAAGGAGATCACATTCGGTTTGTACTTATTCGAGATAGTAATACCGTTGCTTTAATGGGACAGCCGGGCTGACAGCATGTAAAAGGCCAATCACGAGAACTTAAAAGCACAGTAAGAAACATTAAATGAACACCAATGACAAATGCACGTTGCATTCTCTATTTCTCTTACAACAAATTAAAATGGGTACCAAGACTCTTTTACACTCTCCCATTTTGTTTATGTTCCCAAGGTGCTTCTGAGTCTTTCGGTGTCCGTGGATGCAAGGCTGCACTGGTAGGTCCATGCTAGTAGGCTGTTGAGGATGTGTGATAGGAAAAATCTTTAGGGTGAGCCTGGGCCTTTGGCATTGAGGGATGCAGGGTCCACATTCACCAACAATATCCATGTCTGTCTTGACTTAATTGCTAGGACACCATTACCCAAAAAACATTCAAGGCTCCCTTTCCATGCTGATAAACCTTAACCCATTCTAAATATATATATTTATTTTACTCACAGACACCAAGCTGGGGTTTTGTGAACAGAAATGGCAGCCACTTGTATTTTTTTTTGCTATTCTTTTTTCTCTCGATAGCTATTTTTTGCTTTGTCCTTGGCATTGGGTACCACACAGTACGAGACATTAATGTAATTGTTACTGAGTTTAACAATAAGCTGTCTAAAAACATACTTGTTAGCTTCACCCGACACCCCCCCCCCCTCCTTTTGTCCTAGAATTTGAACAATCACTATTTATACAAGTCAGTTCTGAAAATACAATGGCAAGTGACATTTTCCACCAAAATTTCATCGTGAAAAACTAAAAATATATTTCACTCCCCTTCTGATTTGTTCAGCTTATCAAATGCAACAACTGGTTTGTTTTTCTTCGTAGCATCGTACCAACATTCACGGATTTCAATATTGTAGAAGTTTAACAAAGACATAAATATAGTAGGATACACAGTAAAAAATACAAAATAAAGTTGATATAGTCTTTTTCTTAAATGATAATTTACCAGAGGCAAACCCAGAAACAGATCTTTGACACTAGGCAAAAAACACTAGAATTACCCCCTGAGGTCAAATGAGAAAAGAATAGCCATGTCTCAAACCAGAGCTTAGTCCCAGATAACTCACTACTTTCACGTTATTCATAACGAGTGTACTATGTACAGGACTGTAGGCAAAATGTGGGTGTCCTGTGTGACACGCAGTCAACGTGTACTATTCAAGTGCACTCGTTTGGGTGTTAATACTATACTAGCGAGACGTTAAGCTAAGGAAAACTTGAAGGCACAATTATCTGAGGCAGAATATGCCTCGAGAATATAACACAACAGTTGTGGTATCAAGGGAGTAAGATTCAAAAGGGGAAAGAACAAAAGGGGAAATAAAAGTTTACAGTTTTAGGTATGGTTTAGGCCTAAGGACGACGAGGCAGTGAATCAAGTTAAGGCCAAATTACTTAAGATCGTCCAATTAGAACGCTCCAACAGTAAAGATGATGATGTTAGACCTGACAAATCACACAGATTTGCAATACGATATCAGTTTTAATACAAGAACTCTTCTCTATATTTTGTCATAGCCTGGCTCGCTACATAGATATTTCTTCTCACGGTTAAGTCAATTTTATTAAACAAGGCTTTTTTTTTTGCTCATCTTTCAGAGGTTGTTATTATGCACGATAATGTATAAATGTATGTTACAAGAATATACATGGGCTTCAGTCTATAATATCTCAGTAAGGAGTACATCCAAGCATTCAGGGTGAGGACTTTGGCTTTGAAAAGTTAGTCTACATATGCACAAATATGAAACACACGTAGAAAATGCACCATAGAAAAAAAGAAAAACGAAAATGGACTAAATGGCTCACACTGTCACTTAACAACCATTTCCTCACGCACAACCATTTCATCTCAAAAAAAAAAAAAAAAAAAAAGTTTTCAAGTTTCACCTTTTCATACCCCTTACAATTTATCTGTGATCACAGATGTGTTCAGGGTTGAAAAGGAACAAGAAATACAAAAAGGAACAAAGACTGGGGTTTGGAGGGCTTCAAAGGGTAAAGTTCAAGTTTGTCATTCCTCATGTGCAAGTCAATATAAAAATGCTACAACTCGTACAACTATCTTGTCAACAAGACAGGTTCAGGGCAGGCCAAGTCCCCCTGTAGTTTGCTAAATAAAAAGGGGCTCGGAAATTGGCAGGACAGCTTGCTCAAGCGGTGACGCAATTCACAGTCCCCACTCCCTGTGTGTTTTTTCTCCAGCTCTTCACCTCTTCTGCCGATCCATTCATGTGAAGGAAGAGCAACTGTGAGAGTCTGTGTCATTACATCAAGAGCCAAAACAAGGTCTCCATCCTTTGTCTCTTCTCTTTTATGGCAGAAGAATAATCTCCCTCCTCTTTTCTGAAAACTCTTTCGTTCCTATGACTTCGGCTTAGGTTGGCTATCCCATTTTTCTATGTGTCCCTCACTCGCTGTCAGTCTCTAGGTCTGAGTCAGACCACTGCACTGGGCTCAGTTTCCCATGGCGCTGGGCGTACTCGATGACTGCTGTGTAGCAGAAGTAGTACTGGTCCCAGGTCTGGATGCTGAAAGCCCTCTGTGTACGCATCCGCCTCACCGTCTGACGGATATCTACTGTGGCAATGTCCTCCAGCCGGGACAGGCAGATGTCCAGTGTACAGAACGTGCCTGGTCAGGGAGCATAGATGGACATGAGAATGGAGAGATTGCACACACACACAAAAAAAAAAAACTTACCCAATTGTATTCACATGCTCAGCAGGTCACAAAGAAAGCCTCGACAAGACGACACCATGAGGAAAATCTAAAACTCTAGTACTGGGTAGGACTTCATTTTGCCATCAAAGTGGCAACACATTTAAGAATATGTTTTTATTTTTATTAAGAATACATTGAAGAATATCTTGAAGGATAGGTGTCAAAAAATAGTATTAAAAGCTGGCATATAATACCTGCTTCACACTCTTTTTTTACTTACTCTTTAATTAGAGAGGTTAAATCATTATATCACCAATTTTAGAAGTACATTTTATACTACTGCTCACTTTAGACAACATTTGACATTTTGAAACTTTGGTTTGTTTTGTTAAATAAAAAAAATAAAAAAAGGGATTTGTAGCAAAACTGAAACTCGGGTATTGCACTGGCAAGTACTGCTAGTAGTACTGAACAATTTCAAATGATACCCAGTCCTACTAAATTGTTGTGTTTTACAGTTACACCACCCCTGTATGCCAACACAAAGCCACATGACTCAAAGCATCTATGTCTTTGCATAAGCATAAACAAATCTAATGATGTGACCACTAAGTGTATTGTAAAAGTATATTCAAACCCCACAATGGTACATGCGTTTACCTGTGCGGCCAATGCCGGCACTGCAGTGCACAACCACAGGGGGACCCCCTGGAGGCCCCGTCCAACTGGAGCCCAAGCTCTGGACTGCAGCCTCCCTTCTCTGAAGTACATGCTCACGGAAGTCCAACATAGCAGAAGCACTTTTGGGCACCCCGAAGTCTGGCCAGCTGACATAAAGGTAGTGGTACACCTCCCGTCTCTCTCCAGACTAAGGAAAGGCCACAAATGTTCATAGAAGAATAGAGCATATATCAGACTCTTTTTTTTTTTTTTTTTTTTAAATGGCATGTATGAGAATAGGGGCAAATATTAATGCCAAGTATTATTAAATTAAATAAATTAATTATTATCATTAATTCAAATGTAAGAGATTCTACTAGCACTAATGCAGTCGGTGTGACTTACCTGTGTGTTATAAAGTTCAAGATGGGAGAGTTTGAAGTCCTGAAACACCTGGATGTGTGTGTTCCTGACCAAGAAGTAGCCGTGCTGCTCAGTCCTGCCCTCCTCAAGAGGCCAGTACTGACCACACTTGACACGCCCGCGCTCCACCACTCTGAGACACAAAGAAGCACACATCTTTATAATCTCATCATCTGCCCATCGAGGATATGTTGTTACTTGGACTATTACTACCACTATACAAACCCCCCTTTGCTCACCAACACACGATTGACTTCAAAACTCTCACTCTCAGGAGTCTCACCTGGTGGTCATGACAATGATAAGTACCATCTGTTCCCACACCATGCGCCAGAAGTCACCAAAGGTTTTTGGCAAAGGACCTGAAGGACACAACAGTCTGTCAGGTCATGGTAACACCGAACTTTACTCTACTGACGTCTGAGGGGGGACTGAGTAGCATTTGGAGCAGAAAAGGTGTATATTGCATGGAGGACTATATAAAGATAATAAGGAGTGGGACCGTAGTTTGTGTCAAGAACTGCTCACCCTGAGTTGCGATGTAGGCGTTGCTCCTCTTGTAGCCATCCATGAAACTAGCATTAATGTAATCGGATGTCTGCAAAACACACAGCAGAAAAGGTTGGCGTTAGGATCTGCTGCCTCCTGTAGGAGGACAGTGAACATTACTATTGGCCTATTTTTAGGCCAGTCACTTAGTTGCAGTAAATGGTTAAAACTGTTGACTGGAGTCCTACTAGCCAGACGCTTGGTATTGCTCCAGTGGAAATCTCCAATACCTTCTTCGCATACCCTTTGAATAAGGGAAGTACATACAAGAGCTGGACTTCCCAGATGTCCCTGAATGATTGATCGGGTATTTCAGCAACATTAAAATTGTGATTTGACAGACAGCAGACCGACCAACAGCTATTACTTTATGTTTAAAATCTATTTTTATTTTATTATCAATTCATTTTATTATTATTATTATTTTATTGGTTACGATAACGTATTCATTTTACCAAAATAATAAGACCCAGATTGCCAATAAAACTTTTGTTGCCTTTTAAGCCACATAAAACCCACTGTATTTGATACTATCAAGCATTCCACATTCCAATCGCACATATCAGATACAGTAGATAAGGACAGGGGAAGACATCACAAAGAATAGACCCAAATGTTGAAATCAATTTTAAACATTTATGTTTACAACCAACAAGTCTTCTACAGATCATACCAGTGCCCTCCACTAATTACTCAACTAAATGCATAACATTACATTCTCTAAGAAGTAACCAATACGCTCTATATTAGACGGTGGAACAGAGAACTAATCTGAATAGGACTGATGTTGGCAGCAAAGTCACAATTTAGCATTAAACATCCACAAAATCATCCATCTTCTACAGAGTAATAATGTTTTATCATTAAACAAGAGAGAGCGAGAGAACTCAATTTATTACCTCATCCTCGTCATCACAGAGCTGGCAGAGTCGCACCCGTGACTGGTCCAGGCAGAGAACATCACTGTACCTGTTCTTTATCTGATTGGACAGTTTCCTGTAAAAATTGAATACAATGTGAGGTAACATGACTTAAAACGGTGGACTGATGTGTCATCTGTCACGTAATTTACCTTCACCTTGGTACAGAGAGACTGAAAACAGAGGAAGTGACTGGCAGAGACTAAAGAACACAGAACAAGACAGAGGAGCCCAGGAAAATATATTTTTTTATCTCTTACTTGGAGTAGTCAAAGGCGCCTGCTGGTGGCTCCTTCCGGATCTCTTCGTACTCCTGATAAATCCCCTTCTTCTTCTTTCTCTTCACATGTTCCACCAGATCATGAACCGTCATGCCTCCATGCTCTGGCATGTGAACAGAAGCCTCCATGCAGCTGTCCTCATCATCAGGACCCCATGATGAAGACAGGGGTGGGGACTGGGAGGTAGGGTGGTGGGGGGGGCGAGGCAAAGATTTCTGGGGCAACGGAGGCACCCCTTCCTCTTCCTCGTCATCCTCCTCCTTTACATCGTCATTCTGAGAACTGTGGGCAGAGTCCGTTGCCTCAACATCCACTGCATCTCCATCAACTTTCTGGGAATGCGGTGTGTCCGGGGGCGTGTCGGACTGGGGAGGGGCTTGTCGGCCACGACCGTTCACGTTAGCGTTGGGGCTAGAGCCACTAACAGCCATGTTGGCCACGCTCACTGCTGAGCCGTTCCAGTGTTGGTGGTTCCCCTGCGGCCTGTTTGCAGCAGACTGTGGGCTCTGCTGGTACAGTCCTTGTCCTTGAGTCCTGCCGTCCGCCACACCGCAGTGGTTATGTGGGTTAGCATTGCTATCATCGTAGCAGTTAGAGTTAGCCACGGCTAGCTTGGAACCTAACTGTGTATTTATTTGGGTGTGTGACAGTGTAGTGCCTGCGCTTGTGTTGCTGCACTCTAAGCTGTAGGAGCGCAGAAGGCTTCCCACACAGTCTTGTGTGTCATGTTCTTGTGTGTCACCCTGAACAGTGTTTGTGTGTGTGTTAACACAGGACTGGATCCAAGCCACATGGCTATATTGGGAGGTCCCACCCAGGTGTTCAGGGATGGAGGAGACTGGGATGTGACTGGCCAACTCATGAGCTTTCACTGTGCACACCTGGTGAACGGTAAAGAAAGAAAACACATTTCAAATGACAACCAAACATCTTACAAACTATGACATAACTCCAACTGAAAACCGACATTCATACCCTCTCTCTCAGCTTCTCACGCACAAATAGGCGAAGGACCGCGAAAGGTGCTCGAAACCAAAGAGGCGATGAAACAATGAAGACACATTTTAGACGAGCTGGAAATGCCCCCTAGGAAATACAGAGATCAGACAGACAAAACAGTGAAAGTAGTTTTTAATTTCAGAGAGAAAGTTTTGGCACCAAAACCTTGAAGGCAGGCAGATAAGAGAGACAAGACAGAGGATGTTCCTTTTATTTACCTTGAGCAAATTGAGGATCTTGACACAGAGCTCATAGTCAAAGTTGCCATAGCTGGAGTTGGTCATGTCGTAGATAAATATAAGTCCGTCTCTTTGAGTTTGTACACTGGGGAGAAATTAAGATTTTCAAATCAAAAGCAGAGGAAGAGGGTAAAGAAGCTTGCCATAAGAAATGCATATCATTTTATAAAATATACCTGAGAGAAATAAGGCAATACTCTATGCCACAACAACAGGTTAAACTGCAAATAGGAAATCTGTAAAGGGTTAGGGCATCACCTCTCTATGGCTTTGTCCAGCTGATAGATGATGGCCTGCAGCACAGCTTTGTGGGTGGTGACGTCTGGCCGATGGAGACGAGCAGTGAAGAGCGCTAGAGCTGCACCCTTTGCATCCCTACCGGGCTGGTGGGAACATTAACAGGTTATCAAACACATGAATGCAAATTCATTGTGATTCCATTCGATGTGATTTGTGAGAAAGGGCAGCAATAAATTCTTTTTCTCCATCTCTATCCATAAACACACAAAGGCAGGAATACATGCGCAGACTGATATGCATTGCACATACACAGACTCTTCTTAAATGACCAGCACGTGTACAATTTTCTTTGTATGCTGAAGTGAGGCTCGGAATGGCTTCAACACTCACCAGGACTGTAAATTTGCCACTCAGGAGCTCAGAGCGTAGGGGCTCCTCGTCAGGGTTGATATTGATGATGCCCTCTTTGATTCTTG
Source organism: Perca fluviatilis (assembly GCF_010015445.1). Lineage (NCBI taxonomy): Eukaryota > Metazoa > Chordata > Actinopteri > Perciformes > Percidae > Perca > Perca fluviatilis. Next base: position 26,102,507 of record NC_053112.1, on the reverse strand, counting down.
TGTTCTAATTTTGATACATGATGTAGAGACAGGAGAGAAGGGGAAATTAAAATAACAAAAACATTATCAACTTAAATTTAGTTGTTGTCCCGAGTCTAACTTACTGACTTAGTCTTTATTAAAAGACCTGTAAATCAAATTGGAGCAGGTTCCAATCCTGTCCTTTGAATGTCTCTGGTAGACAACACTTTTGTTTTTTTGTGTCTTTAAAAGGGGACCTATTGTGCTTTTCCTTATTTACTGTCATATATATTATGTTACAATGTTTGATGTTCATATTCGACATGGCCACAGATTCAAATAAGGGTAATCTTATGTAAAAGAAATCCCTGTGAGCAAAACAAATTTCAGACACTCTGCTTCCAACTGTTTTTTTTAACTGTTTTTTCTAACCCATGCTGGGTTTTTCATAGTAGTGCCCCAAACTGCTATAGATTTATTAAGATGTCTAGATATGAGAACAATTGAATAGGTTACCATTCTAACTCATTGTACCACTAAATAATAGGCCCCCAAAGCACTTAAAAGATATAGAACTCAACTGTATACTACTGACTTACTGTGTACTTTTTAAAGATATTTTTTTTTTATGGCCTTTAATTGATAGGAGAGCTTAAAGACAGGAAAGGGGAGAGAGAGGGGGGACGACATGCAGCAAGGGCCAAGGACTACATGGGGAGCTAGAGGTCACCTCACTTACGGTGTACTAGAAAACTGTGTAAAAGAAAATATTTGAATGCAGGACTTGTAATGTATTAATAGTTATACTTCAGGAAAACCAGTGTCAATACCAACATTCACAGTTAGAGAAAGGTTAAAAGGTAGACACTGTTTGCCTGCGGCCCAACTTGAGCAGCCTTGTTTTTTTTTTAAATCAGTGAGAGTCCTCTAGTGCTCTCCTCTAGTGCTCTCCAGGGTAAAATCATTCCTCTACTTCAAGTCCTCCAGTCCGAACGGTGAAAATGTCCACGACGGCGTACAGACCGTTATTATTATAACTCCATGGTCCAGGCAGCTGTGGAATCGGACCCAGAGTGAGTCTGTGTAAGACGGAGGCAGCTGCCCGGAGGAAGAGAGGCTTTGCCCGGCCAGGCTCTGAGATGACGTTACATTCTGCCTTCTGCTTAGAAGTGGTACATTTACAGCTCACGGCAACTACAATGTAGTCTCTGGCTTTTGTTTGATATCTACTGTCTGCAAAAATTACCTTAGCGTAGTGTAAGCTATTTATTGAGTTTCCTCTTAGCGAAATGCTCTGAGCGAATTTTATGCTGCCATTCACAATATGGGAGTTAAACTGTGTTAATAAGAGCGTTGTTATTCAGAACTGGATAACAGGTGTGTTTTAACAAGACATGGTTATGACTTGGCAAGCATGTTTGCTGCTACATTGGAGAGCTGTCAACATATCATTAGGGGTCGTCAGTCAGATATCAAAACTTTTACGCTGTCAGGCAACACTTTACAGCGGCAAGCAACTGCGTCAAATGACCTCATTCTTTTCATTTACAAACAAGCAAAGTTTGTGATTATTACTGGTACAAACCTATCAAGTTTTTACTGTATACACCATCAAATAAGTCTAAAGACAGTTTTCGCAATTTGAATCACAATATTAAGATCAGGTCAGAAATCTTTTTCAGCCCTAATTAAGCCCTGTGGTTTCCTGTCGATAATAGAAAAAGTGAATAGTCATCTCAGTTTTGTCACCAATCAAAGCACTGTTGTACCTTATATGCTTGGAAGAGGTCGATGGCTCTTGAGACGTCAAACTTGCGGGCCATAAGAAACTTTACAGCTGTTGGTTGGGACACGAGCCCAGCGCTGTGAGGCTGCTCCCTGCTACGCACCTCACCCAGGAACTCCTCCACAGCCTGGGGAAAACATGAGAGGAGATGGAAGGAATAAGATGGTGTGTTGATGTGTGAGGTGAGATTAAAGCTAAAGATATACATTTGTGCAAAAGGGGAATAACCAGAGTAGGAAAAACTGGTAAAAATATATATATACAGTACAGGCCAAACGTTTGGACAGACTTTCTCATTCAATGCGTTTCCTTTTTATTTTCATGACTATTTACATTGTAGATTCTCACTGAAGGCATCAAAACTATGAATGAACACATATGGAATAATAAAAAAGTGTGAAATAACTGAAAACATGCGTTATATTTTAGATTCTTCAAAGTAGCCACCCTTTGCTTTTTTATTAATAAGGGAAACAATTCCACTAATTAACTCTGACAAAGCACACCTGTGAAGTGAAAACCATTTCAGGTGACTACCTCATGAAGCTCATTGAGAGAACACCAAGGGTTTGCAGAGTTATCAAAAAAAGCAAAGGGTGGCTACTTTGAGGAATCTAAAATATAAGACATGTTTTCAGTTATTTCACACTTTTTTGTTAAGTACATAATTCCATATGTGTTCATTCATAGTTGTGATGCCTTCAGTGAGAATCTACAATGTAAATAGTCATGAAAATAAAGAAACACATTGAATGAGGTGGTGTGTCCAAACTTTTGGCCTGTACTGTGTGTGTGTGTGTGTGTGTGTGTGTGTGTGTGTGTGTGTGTGTGTGTGTGTGTGTGTGTGTGTGTGTGTGTGTGTGTGTGTGTGTGTGTGTGTGTATATATATATATATATATATATATATATATATATATATATATATATATATATATATATATATATATATATATATATGGCCTGAAATTTAGGTAGTAGAGCTACAGCAAAAGGACCGAGAGAAAATGGGCATGACAACTGACATTCCAAAGAAAATGCATGAAATGAGTCTGTCAGTCCCTTCAGCTTTGTATTTCTTTCCCTTCCAAAGTTACAAAAATGCGTGACTCAGATGGTAGCAGAAGGCTGTCCTCCAAATATGTAACCAGCAAAAGGAGAGTCTGTGATGTTATGACGGATTAACTCATCAGCTATGTACAAATGGACCCCTCGAAAACGAGATCATACATCTCAAGGGGTTTATCCTAATAAACAAATTTTGAATACAAAACTTGAATCTACTCTCTCATGGGACAAAGAAAAAGAAAGCAGATGATTCAAGTGAAAAACTAATCCAAATACAGGGTTTCCCTATGAATTGTTTGTTGGACGTGGTAACAAGATGCACCCAAACCCTGATGAATAATTTGTTATTAGATGAAGCGCAGAAATATACACACACTCATTAAATACATGGCATTAGCCGTGTGAAATAAATAGCACCCCTGCTCCTTTATTACCTGAAATCTTTATCTAATGATAGATAGATAGATGGATTATAATACATATTACAATACTATGGGTAACACTAATACATGTGTGGAATAATGTCATCAGCACAATAATGAGCCTATACAAAAATGGTCATTTGGTCAATTATGCAGTCACAAAACCTGGACCTAAAAGATCCCATGGCATGAAAATTTCACTTTATGAGTTTTTTTAACATTAATATGCTTTCCCCCAGCCTGCCTATGGTCCCCCAGTGGCTAGAAATGGCGATAGGTGTAAACCGAGCCCTGAGTCTCCTACTCTGCCTTTGAGATAATGAAAGCTCAGATGGGCCGATCTGGAATCTTGCTCCTTATGAGCTCATAAGGAGCAAGGTTACCTCCCCTTTCTCTGCTTTGCCCGCCCAGAGAATTTGGCCCACCCATGAGAGAGACATCATGGCTTTCAAAGGAGCAAAGTGGCAGTTGGTCAAGACCACACCCCCACCCTCCACCTTGCCCCCCCTCTCTCCTCCTCAATAGCTACAGACACAGAAATGGCACATACTAAGGAAAGCTCATTGTGGGACTGGCTCTAGTGGCTGTAATTCTTCACCAAGGCTGAATTTCGGGAAAGAGACTTCAGATACAGTATTAGGGGACCAGTAAGGCCTATATAAAAGCATCAAAAGATCACCATGTCATGGGACCTTTAAAGATTGTGACTTTCAGTTTGTGACATGGTCTGAAGTCTGAGCCAAGAATATACTGAGCGTGATGCTGTGACTGGACACATATTGAAGTCACAAAGACACACTCTACACATATTCTGGGAAATGTATCCAACATCTGGTCCTGTTATTTTGATCAAACAAGAGAAGCAAGGGATCACATCAGACACACATAATTAGTAGGGGTGGGAATCAACAGAGGCCCCACGATACAATATCATCACGATACTTATGTCACGATACAATATTATTGCGATTCTAAAGATATTGCAATATTCTGAAATATATGGCAATTTATTACCTTTTTTTCAGCTTCAAATTTTTCCCAATATCAAATTATGTCCCCGAAAGAAAACTTTGTCAACATCTGTTTTATCTAAACAGATACATTTTTCTGTTTGTTCATCTCACTTCAGTTTTATTGCTGCAAAATGGGATTGTCAAGCAGACAAACTGACCAACACGTATAAAAGATCGATACTTGGCGTCTGTGTATCGATACAGTATTGCAACGGAAAATATTGCGATACTATGCTGTATCGATTTTTTCCCCCACCCCTAATAATTACAGCAAAAGGTACAATGTAGTGCCCTTGACACCCCTCAAGTTGGCATTCAGTTACTGGTAGTTTATTGTGTCATTAATCAACAACAATTGTTTATCAAGTAATGTGGGATTTTAAGGACACTAGCTCTTACAAATTCTGTTACTGCACCACCATTATTTCCCTAAATCAATGTTGATGTTGCCAAAACATGTTTGTATATGTCAAATAGTAAGTTGGGATAACCTTTTTGGATTTGGGGCATTATAACAAGTCAGGGAGGGTACCATTAAATCACACCCATTGGATATACTGTATGCAACTGCCAGTAACTGAACATCAGCACCAGGGTGGTCGCTAGCCTTGGTAGGGCTAATCCAAGGCAACAATAATAGCTTTATTTATATAGCACCTTTACAAAGTGATTTACAATGAAAGAAGGAGGCAAATAAGATCCAGAACTTAAGATATAACAATATACAATAATATATAGCCACAACAAATGGTATCGGTTAAGAAAAAGCAATGAGATAAAAGTGAGTCTTAAGAAGAGATTTAAAAGGAAGATACTGAGTTTGCCAGCCTCAGATCCCCAGGCAGGTAGTTCCACAGCTGAGGGGCCCGGACAGCAAATGCCCCGTCACCTTTGTTGACTAGTTGAGAGTTTGGAACCATTAGAAGGGCCCTGCCAGATGAACTCAAGCAGCAATCATGGCCTTAAAATCTGTCTTTAAAACTAAAACTACAAAAGGTTTTAAACAGCATGTGTCCTCATGGCAGTTAATTGATTGATGTTACAGGATCTGGGAAAGTGATGATCGCTATCAAGAAACACATTGACAAATCTGGGGAGCAGTACAAGCGTGTCCTGTAACTTAACTAAGTGGTGTAAGCCAGCAAAAGGTGGAACCATTTATTTTCACTTTAATTCCATCCACCAGTATCACAATGACAGAATGTGTGACTATTTTGGTCATGGGTTTCATCTTTCTGTAATAAAACATCTAAAAAGCAAAAATTCTAAATGATGCAGGACCCACTCTTATCAAATGGGGGCCAGTGGTCTAATTTGTGTAGATTTATTGGTCCTTGATGTGAAAAAGTTTTGGAACCACTGACTTAGCTCATAGATCAGTTAACCTTGTGAATGCTTGATGAAGATAAAACAAGTAACGTTAGCTATGAAATGAAGCTGTCGTCAGAATTGCTGCGTAACATTTGATGCTTGCTATCAAAGTCAGGCCCACCCCTTTCGCTAGAAAGTGATGGCAACAACAATGCTAGGAACCGGAGGATCACTTCTGTGAATTCTCGACCGTAAATCTGATAGGCAGGACACTGCGAGCTAGTTCGCTCATCGCAAACACTCGCGTGTCATGATCTTGGTCTGTCTCATCTGTGTCATGTCACATTATGACAATCAACACTTGAGGCAATCAGTGTTCGGTCATTTTTAACCTTCACACTTGGTCAAACATGATTTTTGACGTCTAACAACATTGCTATTGAGGAAATTCCCTGCAAGTCAACAATAGCTATTAGCATTAGCCAGCAGCTAGGTTACATGTGGCAGCTGGATGGCTAACGATACCGTTTTAGACACTAGAAGCCACATGTATGGGGCAAACTATAGCTAGGTAACGACTCGAGGTGTCGTTAGTTAACATTAGCGATATGGACATATCTATGTGATCCATGTAAAGCTGGGTTATCAAAGGCGCGAGTATTCGAGATACACAGCCGGCCGGTTGAGTGATCACTAGGTTACTATTACTACTAGCTAGAGTAGCAAACGCCATCATGCTAACACACATGCTAACTGCTGTCAGTCGGCTCAGGAGGGTGCAAACGGGCCAGCTGCTGTTTACTAGACCACATCGTTCCCAGGGACATCACCGTGACAAATTACATGAAAAAAATCGCCGGTTAGGGAAGAAACTGAAAGTGACATGTGTACACACTGAACATGATGGCGAGATGAGAAAAACAATCCGTAAAGAGACCCTTACCAGCTGCTCCTGAGTTGTCAGGGCTTCCGCCATCTTGAAGCCTCCGCAACGTCGCAGCGGGCGCGCCCACCAGCCGCTTGCTCACGTCCGAGACGGAGAGCGATGCCCCGCCCATATGCAACAGACAAAACTGTATTTATCAATGCAGCTTCATAAACTGTATTTATCAATGCAACTTCATAAACTGTATTTATCAATGCAACTTCATAAACTGTATTTATCAATGCAGCTCATAGACTGTAGGGTATTTATCAATGCAGCTTCACAAACGGAATTTATCAATGCAGGTTCATGTAGGCTATATACAATATTAATGCAGCTTCACAAACTATTTATCAATGCAGGCGCAGGTTCATAAACTGTATTTGTCAATGCAGCTGACTGACAATTCATAAACTGTATTTGCCTATACATATTACCATTTACAGTTATGTATTTATCAGAATGTTTGCATTGCATTTAATTTAATCTAATTGATCTATCTGGGATATAATAATAATAACTTTTATTTATATAGCGCCTTTCAAGAAACCCAAGGACACAACTAAGGTAAAGGAGGTTATAGGCTGTGGTAAACAGGTGGTGTTTTTTTTTTAAATGTCCAGGGATGTAGCTTTTCGGATATCTGCAGGGAGGGTGTTCCAGAAGGATGGGGCTGCAACACTAAAAGGACCGCAGGTTTTGTTGGGGTGTAGGCCTATGGCTGGAGGAGGTCAGAGAGGTACTGTGGGTCCAGGGCATGGAGGGATTTGTAGGTGAGAAGGAGGATTTAGGGTGAGTGACGAGGGACTTAATTGGGAGCCAGTGAAGGTGGATGAGGGTTGGGGTGATGTGCTTTTGGACATACTGGAGCCTGTCTAGGGTTTTGCTGGGTTTCCCAGACAGGACTCCATTGTCTGGAAAGAGAGGGTGGAGTCCAGGTTTACACAAAGGTTGTGGACCTCAGAGGGTGGGTAGATGGCGCACCCGTCAACATCCAGGATGAGATCTCTAACTGGAGCAGAGCCTTGGGGGCCACAACCATGAGCTCTGTTTTATTGCTGTGTAAACTAAGACGTATAGCCTAAGTATAGTAAGCAATATCGTAGTGTAAGATAGTATACCTTGTACAGCAATATAACATAATTTAAATATATGTACAGTTTGTAAATTGTGGCCATACATTTTACAATTAATAATTGCATGATTCTAAAGCTTATAAGCTTATTGCCAATTTGTGTTATATTATAATATTATATATTATAAAATCATTATCCACACATACCCAGTAAACAGGTAACCACCAAAGAACGTCCCCTAAAGGTTCTCTAAAGTTTTTCTTCTTTTTTTTTTTTTTTTTTAAATAATAATAAAAGAAAACCTCCAGGGAACATTCTGTGATGGTTCTATGAAGGTTTTAAAAAAATAACCCTTATAGAGAACCTTCAGGGAACGTTCTCTGAAGGTTATTTAACAAGACATGATTATTTACATAATTTTAAAGCTTATGAGCTCATTGCCAATTTTTGTTTTTCATTAAAATTATAAAATCAGTATTCATCCAATTCAGCACATAACCTCGATACAATGTTTACCACTCTTTTATTTAACCATAAGCATTTTTCCATCCAAACATTTAATCGAAGGACTGTCTATTCAATATTACAAGTTAAATATAAAAAAAAATAAAATTTTTTTTAAAAAAAAAGTTACTGAGGATAACTTTGTATTGAAGCATTTGTTCCGTTTATTTTTTTTGCCCCCCCCCCCGAAGACTTTTGATTTCACATTTGTTCAGCGCTGCCATGAGCGCTGCCCAACAGAAAGACAATGTTTACACTTAGCAACCAAAATAAATACTTCTACGGCGACGCTTGTTTTCGCCTAACCGCTTTCCTTACCTTTGAGTGTTAACTATAGCTAGTTTATAAACTCGTATCAAGAGTCAAACTGGTGTCATGTTAATGAACATCCACATACTCACGCGTTTGTCAAAAACAGTACAACTTCTTCAGTATGAGCACTTCGGGCCCTCCCCTGAAAAAGAAAAGCTACATGGGGCAGCACCAGATCAAGAAGAAGAAAGGGTAAGTGTAATCAGTTTAACTTAACTCATAATGTTCATAATGATTTAGAAGAATTATGACCAAATTCCTCCTGTTGCCTAGAGACATCTTCCAATCTCTGTAGCATTTCTATCGATGAACGTCAGTCTTACCTGTGGTGAACATACATTTTTCTGAGCACAGTTTCCAGGTTCCTGATGAGCCACCAGACGGAGACAGACTGTTGCAGAAAACTCATTACATATCAGGCAAAACAAACATTAGCAAAGACAGCCTCTTGGTGAGTGTGACAGCTTGAGAGAGAGAGAGAGAGAGAGAGTTTTTCTCCTACTCTATTTTTCATCATTTGCACATCTACAGACATGTATTAATCTCCATTTTTAGGATGGAGGAGCAATGTTTCCACTGGGAGAATCCACATTCGCTCTTGATGAAGAGATGCTGCAGGTGTTGGATGCTGTAGACTCCGTGAAGCCTGTAGCTAGAAATGCTTGCCCAACAACAGTAAACAGGGATGCACACGCAGAGCCAGCATCATCAGCTGTTTTTGCCTTCTCACGAGCTGACAGAGCTCCTCAGTCCACAGGCCAAGGGCCCCACAGAGACCCCAGCACCCAGGAGAGAGTCCGTGGGCGTAGTGGTGACTGTAAGAGACCAGGATGGAGAGCTGACTGCAAAGACCTTGCACAGAGGCTTCTCTTCAGTGAGGACTCTGAGGAAGTGGAGCATGCTCAGAGGGGCCCAGAGAACATCCAGCAGCCATCACCACCTTCTGCCTGCATCAATGGGTTATCCTGTCAAGAAATAAAAAACGGTCAGCAAGTAGGCAGCTCCACCAAGTGAGTTTTAACCTACACGTTATTGCCCAGTTTTTCTTTTCTGTCGATTGTGCGCCTCAGTTCTTTTCTTTTAACAAATGTTTTCATTTTTGTGCGTTTTCGTAGACAGACAATTACATCCAGAAGAAAAAGCTCTCCTCGTAGCAAAAACAAAAGTGGGTCAAATATGAATGCTGATCAACCTCTGGATGTATCCAGGGACTACATCTTGTTCAGCCCAACCCGCCTCGCAGCTGCAATAAAGAGGGCAAAACTCCAGCCGTCATTACAGAATCAGTCTGCCTCTGTGCTCACAGTTCCCACTGGCTCAGACCTTAGTACTCTCAGTGACACTTTACCTCAGCCAGGTAAAGTAGAATTTATAAAATCTTCTTTAAGGTTGATATTTCCTGCAATTGTTCTTGTTTCTCTGTGTTGTTCACTCCTTATGACACATTGCCATGGCTGCATTAACCTGCTGGACCCCCCCTTTAGTCCTCCTTTCCTCCCACTCTCTGTGCTTTGTATAATGTTTTTCTACACTAGAATACTATTTGGGTGCAGAAATACTATACTATTAGACTTGATACAAGGAAGAAAAATAAATATTACAGTCCATTGCAAGATATAAATGAATAGCCTCAAATTTATAAAAAAAAAAAAAAGGCAGTGGCACAAACTAGTGAACACACAGTAAGCCTGGAGCTTTTGGGGCCCTGGGGGCAATTGGCCACTATGCCTGCTTGGTAAGCCAGCCTTGAACTTTGTATGAACATATCTCTTGTCCAGGTATGTCCAGATAGTTTATTTTACTGAATTACATTTAAATCTGACATTAGATTGTGTCTCCGATGTTTACCCTGAGATATCATTTCTCTTTCCAATGTGAAATCCACTTGCTGTGCACAAAATACATAAGTCACAATACTAAAATCTCCTACCACCAGTTTGATTTAATACCTCATGTAAATAGAGTTTATTTGTACTGTAGGCATTGCCTTGTGTGCCCCTGCGGGGCAAGCCGAAAAGCTGCTGTTATGCAGTTGGGGCTTACCTAAACCTGTCCTGGAGCGCTACCAGAAACACGGAGTGACTCACATGTTCGAATGGCAGGCTCAGTGCCTCTCTGTTGGACAGGTGCTGCAGGGAGGTAACCTGGTGTACTCAGGTAAGAAACCGAACATCTCTATCTAAAAAGTGAGTCACTGTTCGGGTCATTTTCAGCTTTATATCCCTTCTTTTTCAGCCCCCACCAGTGCTGGAAAAACTCTGGTGTCAGAGCTGCTGATGTTGAAGCGTGTGTTGGAGACTAAAAGAAAAGCTCTCTTCATTCTGCCATTTGTCTCTGTGGCTAAAGAGAAGATGCACTACCTTCAGGTGAGGGAGAGGTGGACAGAAAAGCACATGCATGTTGTTATGGACAATGTGTTGTCCCTCTGTGTGTGTGTGTGTGTGTGTGTGTATATACATATACAAACTTTTTTCTGTGAACCTGTAGAGTGTATTTGAAGAGGCAGGAGTTCGTGTGGATGGATATATGGGCAGCACCTCAGCTGCTGGAGGGTTTACAGCACTGGATGTGGCTGTTTGCACCATAGAAAAAGCCAATTCTCTTGTTAACAGACTCATTGAAGAGGACAACATGGATCTACTAGGTAACATACCAGTGATAACTGTGTTTTCTTGAGTATAAAACATAGAGTATGAGTTTGAAAAGTGTGTGTTTTTGTACTGCTAGGTATGGTGGTGGTGGATGAGTTGCATATGGTTGGAGATTCTGGAAGAGGATACCTACTAGAACTACTCTTAACCAAAATCCGCTACATTGCGCAGAAACAGAACACCACTGGGTTTGTGTCTGTTAGTCTATCTACATTTATCTTGTATAACCGCTACAGTGTTTAAAAATCCAAGTTCTTATGCTAATCTGTGCAACTCTTTCTGCAGGTCTCTTTCTGAGGGTGTACAGATCATAGGCATGAGCGCCACCTTGCCTAACCTCTCCCTCCTGGCTAGCTGGTTAGGTGCAGAGCTTTACCAGACAGACTACAGACCTGTACCCTTGCAGGAGCATCTCAAGGTGGGCTGCAATATTTACGACAAGAGCCTCTCTGTGGTCCGGCAGTTCACTCCTGCACTCCAAATTAAGGTAGTTGAGAGTGTAGTTCAGATATCATCCAACATGCATGTTGTCATGACTTATTCTTTCTACACTAGAAATATAATCATTTGCTGTGTGTGTGTGATAAATATGTGATATTTCATAAAGGGGGATGATGACCACATAGTGAGCTTGTGCTATGAGACTGTGAGAGAAGGCCGCTCTGTGTTGATGTTCTGTCCCTCGAAGAACTGGTGTGAGAAACTGGTGGACAGCATCGCCAGAGAATTCTACAACCTCAGACATACAGGTACAAGATCATTTACGTTTTGGGCATACTATGTTTAATAGTGAGGTCAAGTACAGCTGTTGCTTGTTCTAAAGATAGTTTGCGTTAAGTCTAGATTCTGGTCTCATCCTTTCAGATCGTCATGGCGAAGCAGAGCCACAGCCGGTGCGTCTGGATCGGGAGGGGTTAGTGGATGTTGTAGCCCAGTTGAGACATACTCCAGCTGGTTTAGACCCTATCCTCCAGCGAACTGTGCCATGGGGGGTGGCCTTCCACCACGCCGGTAACCACACTCACACAACGTCTCAACCACAAAGAAACAGCGGGCTGAATAGATCTTTTTTTTTTTTTTTTGAGTTTATAAATAATATGAAGTTTGTCTCTGTAGGTTTGACATTCGATGAGCGCGATATACTGGAGGGAGCTTTTCGTCAGGGCATGGTCAGAGTCCTGGTGGCCACCTCTACCCTCTCCTCAGGGGTTAATCTCCCAGCTCGCAGGGTCATCATTAGAACCCCTACCTTCAATGGACACTTGTTGGACCCACTCACGTACAAACAGATGGCTGGACGAGCAGGGAGAAAAGGAGTGGACACTACAGGTATGGAGGGAAGAAGGGGGCAATAAATCCTTTTTAAAATGATTGCTTGTTCATTGGTATTCCAGTTGCCTGAAGAGAAAAAAACAAATCTTCTGTGATAATATCCGAGCATTTTTGAAAAGTGAATTCAAAAAACATCTTTTGTTTGGCCTTGCATTATTTTGTCCATCCTCTTTCAGGTGAGAGTGTGCTGGTGTGTAAGGAGGCAGAGCGTCAGAAAGGTATTAGTCTCCTTACAGGAACTCTTCAGCCAATAAGCAGCTGCCTGGTGAGAAGGGAGGGCGAAGGCGTCACCACCAGCATGCTGCGAGCAATCCTAGAGGTACGGCCGACATCTCAATGAACTTTGCACCTATTGAAATTACCTTTAGTAAATAGATCATGAATAGTTCCTTCTTAAAGAATAGTTGCCTCATCCTATCGAGGCTGTTGATGCATAGTCAGATTAATTCAATAATAATAATAATAATAATAATAATAATACATTTATTTTATATAGCGCTTTAAAAGGTACTCAAAGGCATTTTACAAAGTAAAGGTAGAAAAACTATAACAAGATCAGTACAACAGAAATAGTAACAGATAGATATTAAAAAGGTGAAGCAAAGCAGCATAGAAGCAGGATAAAAAAGCAAACAAATGGAAACACAGCTAGTTTGGTTAAAAACAGCTTTAAAGAGATGGGTTTTGAGTGCGGTTTTGAAGTGAGTAAGTGATGTGGAAAGTCTGAGGTGTTTATAATTGTGTTATGACCCTAATTTGAATCATCCCAATTTGCAGATCATTGTCGGAGGTGTGGCCAGCACTCCACAGGATGTGAGGTCATACGCTTTGTGCTCACTACTGGCTGCTACCATGAAATGTGAAGGCAAAAAAGAATTAAATGAAGAGACCAACAAAGGAGCTATCGAGGCCTGTGTTGAATGGCTGATGGAGAACGAATTTATCAGTATCCAGAAGGACGGACAAGGTACTACCTATGTGCGGCCTTTATTATGTTCAGTGAGCATTCTTGATATCTTGACATACGATGAAAGTAGTCTTTTAGTTACAAATTGAACCATTGTTGGTGTTAAGTGTTCTTACGTTATTCAGTGTACAAGCCAAAGCATCAGCTGAAAAACCTTTGCCATTACACTAACTACTGTATATCCTGATGTATTTTCATATCCAGAGGAGCGGTACTGTCCGACTCAACTTGGTGCTGCCACCCTGTCCTCCTCCCTCTCCCCGCCTGAGGCTGTGGGAATATTTGCAGATCTCCAGCGGGCCATGAAGGGCTTTGTACTGGAAAATGACTTGCACATTCTGTATCTGGTACACATATCTTGTCTTATTATTTGCTTAATAGGTTTCTGTCAACTTTATTCACTCCCTATCATCCCTGTACTCTCACCCATACATTCCTTATAGTAACTTAATCTTAATTCTAGCTCTTAACCAAACCAAAAATGTCCCCTTCTCAAATGCACAGTATTTAAAATTCTGTGTCTAAATTCCCCCCAGATCACCCCGTTATACGCAGAGTGGACTACCATAGATTGGTATCAGTTCTTCTGTCTGTGGGAACAGCTCTCGTCATCGATGAAGAGAGTAGCAGAGCTCGTGGGCGTCCAGGAAGGTTTTCTTGCACGATCTGTCAGTGGCAAACTTGTCGCCAAGACAGAGAAGCAACGTAGACAAATGGCTATTCATAAACGGTAATGCACATATTTACGTTAATTACACAAACTATACTGTATGCATATGATAGTACTGGCAAATAGTCCCCTCATTTAGTTTTCTGTTTATAAGGAATCCAAAATATGAGTTAACGTGCGGTTTGGAAAAACAATTACCTAATTTCATACTAAATTATAGTCACAGTTACACACTTCTGTATGCTACTATACCAGTAAACAAGGGGGAGCACAATTACATGATCCATAAAACATCAATACCTTTGTTAAGCTTATAGTGTTCGGTTTTGGATTAATGTAATATCAATATCATATTTTATATATAGTTCTAGATTATGGATGGTTATTGTTCATCATTATATTATTTTATTCAGATGTTCGTGCTTTTTTGTCCTCTTCCTTTATAACATTGATTCCCAACTTTGTGGCCCCTGGATGAAAGTTGACTCTGGAGCGAGACCCTAACACAAACTACTCAAGGATGTATGGAGAGTCAAACAACAAAAAATGTTTTAGAAATGTTTCGATCACATAGGACTTTTGTCCATTCTCTCTCCGTTATCTCCTCACAGGTTTTTCACCACCCTTGTGCTGCAGGATCTGGTGAATGAGGTGCCTTTGGGAACAGTTGCATCCAAATACAACTGCAATCGTGGGCAGTTACAGTCTCTCCAGCAGTCTGCTTCTACATATGCAGGTACATGCTTAAGAGTGTTGCTGAGCATCTCTAAGGTCAGGACATATATAGTAGAGTATACCGACTCTGAATTCTACACTTAAAAGGGGAGGGCAGTAACAAAGGTAGTAACTTGATGCAAGACGCTGGAGCACTTTAGACTGACAGATATACATCATAGACTTTATTCCATTAGCTGATGTTTCTGCACCTACATGATTCCTTCAAAGCCACGTAAAGTGCTCATTCTTCTTGCATCAAGTTACTGTGAGAGGATTTATGAGGTCTTAGTGTAACTCAGACTTTGAGGGTGTGTGCTTAACTGTGGCTCAGAACAAGTTTGTCTGGGTGTGAGTGTATATATATATCATACTAATTATGGTGTTTATTATCAATGTAAACACAGAAAATAACCCAAAGAAAGCCAGAACCAAACAGCAACACATTAGTAATTCATTGACTCTATATCATATGCTCAGTGGTACAGCTTACAGAAACACTCAGACCTCTCTGTCATCCAGGAATGGTAACCGTGTTCTGCAAACGTCTGGGCTGGCACAACATGGAGCTGCTGTTGTCCCAGTACCAGACCAGGCTGAGCTTCGGAGTCCAGAGGGAGCTGGTCGACCTCGTCAGAGTTTCCCTCCTGAACGCAACACGAGCCAGAGCGCTGTACGCACAAGGCCTCTGTACTGTCGCTGAACTAGCCAGGGCTACTGTAGCTGATGTGGAGAAAGCCATGAGGAATGCTGTCCCATTTAAGAGGTAGGTGTATGCTTGTTTGTGAGTACCATTAAGATATAAATGCATATTAGGTAAACAAGAATATGAGTAGGTTTACAGCACACAGGCTGTTTCAACTGAAGTGCCAGCAACTGAGACTTATACATAAAATAGCACTTTGTGGAACACCTGGATAGCTCACCTAGTTAAGCGTGTGCCCCATGTGCTAAGGCTCAGTCCGCAGGTTCTCTTCCGACCTGCGGCCCTTTGCTGCATGTCATTCCCCCTCTCTCCTCCCTTTTACATCTGCAGCTGTCCTGTGTAATAAAGGCCTAAAAATAATCTTTAAAAAATAAATTCTATGATGAAGTAAAGAAGTCATAACTGGATGTACAGAGACAATCATGTATTTCATATGCATACAAAATATATAAAAAATATGCAAATAGTTGTAGTAGACTGGGGGGATTCAAACTTTTTCAAAACGTTTTAAGTAAATATGTGGTTTGGAGCGTGCAGGCATTATTCTTAACAACACTACTATAAACATACACCAACCTCCTTTATTTTGGAAAAGTCAAGGTGATAGAAGCAGGTACATTCCTGTAAACCCCTGTTAAACCCTAAGCTTGCATAAAGTATGTGCAACTGTAGCATCAGCACACCAAAGCTATAATCTCCCTGAAACATGACCCCTGAAGTAAAGCCAATGTTGTACTGTCTGTCATCCTCAGCTCTAAGCGTGCAGTGGATGAGAGTGAGGTGGAGGCAGCCGAGAGACGCAGCCTCCGCTGTGTCTGGGTCACTGGTGGTCGGGCCCTGACGGAACAGGAAGCCGCTGTTGAGATAGTGTCTGAAGCAAGGCTCCTCCTTCGGGAAGACCTAGCCCAGTTAGGCATTCAGTGGGACCCGACAACACTTCCTCCTGGGGCTCCTGCTGTAAACAGCCCCGATGAAACCTCATCTGCCTCATATCTCAGCTCACATGAAGCACAGGTCGACAACAATAAAAATCACCAGGAAGGAGACAGGGTCAGGAAAAGTGACAGTAGAGATATTGACAGACATGGAGGGGCGAATAAGGAAGAATATACATGCGGGAAAGGTATATCTGAAATGAAAATGGAGAAAGCACAAGGAGAAGTCAACCGAGAGCAAGGGAAGTCCAAGCCTGAAGACACGGTAGTAAACAGAAAATTGGAGGAGCACAGAAAGTTAGACAGGACAGAACCAGAAATCAAACAAACGGGTAATGAAGTGCAAGTGGAAAGAAGCAAAGAAACAAAAAACGACGAGGCAAATAAAAAATTATTAATGGCAAATGACACAGAAGATCCAGATGAAAAAAGAGAAAGACAAAAGCCCACAAGGTCAAAGCAAGGAGAGGAAGATGGCAAGAAAGCCGAGCCAAAAGAAGGGGAGACGAGTAAAGGGATTGCCTCAATCAGACCGGAGAGTCATCAAGCAAATGGTCCTGTTCCTGAAAGGAGCCTGACACAGGAATTGGCTGAAATCATATCCAGCCCCCTGCTTCGACCAATGGCTCGTCCTCAGCCCTCTCCTTCCCCGATGCCTCCTCCCCGGTTCAGAGCTCCAGTATCCCGAGTAGAAGTACACCACCGTGTTCCAACAAGGACATCAAAAGGAGATGGTGCCTCACCTGTGCATCCAGGTAGACTGAAGCACTCGAAAGCCTTAAGCAAAGTCCTCCACTCTATACAAACTGACAAAAGCCTACAAGATAATGTAGAGACTGCACAGACGTCACACTCAGAACCTTTGGTGGTTTCTACGGTCCAAAATGTAGTGCCTGCAGGCCAGGTGCCTACAACTGTTCAAGCTCCCGGCACTGTGCTAGAAACCCCTACGAATGCGGATATGTTAGACTCTCACCTGACCGTCTCTCCTGCTTCCGTTCCCTTATTCTCTCCTGAGGCCAAGCGAAGAAAGATGGACTGCGGAGAGGTAGATACATTTTCATCTCCCGAGCTGTACGCTGGAGACGAGGGAGATAAGGAAGCAGAGGGAGATGTTAAAAACAGAGAAGAGACTTTCGGTGACAGCTTTGAATTGGACACCCAGACCGAAAGAATCATTGTTCAACAGGCATGCCAACACAGAGATGGGAATGGTAGAGGTACGAATCAATCGGTAGAAACGGAGAAGATAAGAGAGGAGGAAATGGTAGAAGCAGCTGTAGAGACCATTAAGGACATAAATAATGGAAGTAACTGGCTTAAAGCCACGGACAATGCATGTCCCAGATTTAACATTTCTCTCACAGATAGCCAGATGGAGCTCATCCTTAACACCAGCCACCAGGTGAGTGACCAGAATCATCCATCTGTTTTGGTTATTAACCTCCTAATTTATTTGCCTCTTAAAAAATCAAACTGTTTTTCCAGATTTCTCCTGGTCCAGATGGTGATAATGTTGTTGAAGATAAAGATGAAAGTGGTGATGAGGATGCCAATCGGGCTGCCTCCGAGAGTGTTAACAGAAGCAGTAGCTTCCTGTTTGACAGCCTGTATGACAGCTCTCTACTGGCTGGTCTGAGCCCACACCAGATCCTCGACCAATCGGACGAACAGGAGCCTGTTGGCCAAGAGATCAGAGACCCTCTTCCGTCGACCCAGGAGCGAAGACGCAGTGAGCTTCTCGCCAATCAGGAGGCCGAAAAGCAGGAGGCAGTCCAATGGGGCGAGTCCTCCTTCAACCTGTCGGAGTGGGGCGACTCGCTGCTGGTGGGCGAACACTTTCTGGAGAGGCAGAGCTTGCTCAAACACACAGAGAGAACTCAAGAAGCAAGTCAACCCAACGCAGACCATGTTGTGCCTGAGGAACAGCTGTCAGAACCACAACCTAAACCCAGTCAGATACAGCCACAACCCACCACTTCAACTACTACCACAACTCAAAATGAGCATGACCGAGGTAAAGCCAGTAATAATCAAGGCCATACACACAAAATGAAACAGCATAGTAATGCGCAACATGACAATAAACCAGGCAGGAGACAGGAAACTACGAATAAAGAGGGTGAAAATGGGAAGCAATTAGAGACAAAAGTAAGGAAAGAGGAAATGAATGCTTTATTGTCAGATAATGGAGTTTTTAAACACCCACAGGTCCAAAATGCACCTGAAAGCTCTTTTTATTGCAGCCCTGGTTTGCAAGAGATTTTTGACCGCTGGCCTAGCATGTCTGACCAGCCCTGGCAAAACGCCACAACAGGCCACACAGCTCATACACTCATTAATGCTGCAAATACAGCAGAAGTTCCAGATCTACCTCAGCCCTCAATGCAGTTGGACAGAAAAGGCGGAAAGACAAATGCGCAGGCTGTTGCTGCTGAGAGTGATTCTCGAGAGGAACAAGCATCAAGCCATGACGGTGAGAATTTAACGGAGAGACCAGGCTCTGCTGGTGATCTTATTCCCCCAACTCAGGAAACGCCACCTGTCACACCCAGAGTAAAACTGACGACCTCATCTGTCCAGTCGCCTCTCATCGCTCAGCCACTCAACCAGTCGACTCCTT
This sequence comes from Perca fluviatilis, assembly GCF_010015445.1. Classification (NCBI taxonomy): domain Eukaryota; kingdom Metazoa; phylum Chordata; class Actinopteri; order Perciformes; family Percidae; genus Perca; species Perca fluviatilis. Next base: position 26,083,533 of record NC_053112.1, on the reverse strand, counting down.
CAACCCTGCCACGGAAACCAGCAATCACAAAATGTCCCAAATCTCGTCCAGGAAACCGTAATCATCTATTGGAAGCGGTTGCTGACACTAAACAGCCTAATTCTACATCAGATCGCAGCCACCAACACCAGCTGGGACGGAAACCAAAGACTGTTGCACCCTTAAGTTCAAAAACAAAACCCCTGCTATACACCGATCAGAATCTCAGCACTCCCCAAGACCGTGCTTCTCCATCCTCCCCCCGGCCCAGGCTTCCCTCTGATGCAGAACCACCTGTGACTGATGAGGGCTTCACTCTTCAGCTGTCCCAGGATGCACCGCTCTTTTCCAGCAACTCAGGGACCTTCTCCATCATAGACGTGGCAAGTGACCGGCGCCTCTTTGACACTTTCATTAATGAGTGGAAAACAAAGGAGCGGTACTCTGTGGCTTTAGCCTGTGAAAAGAAGGAGCACAGACGGCAGCCTGAGGAGGAAATAGGAGGGAAACATAAGAGAGGTAACTGATAAACATGTACCCAAGTTACATCACCTCACAGTAAAATTTGATATCAATTGCTGCCATGCGCTAACCCAGAGATTGACTACATCTATGAAGTATTTGATGCAGAGAAGTCTCCTTTCTTGCATTTGTGTTTTTGCATATTATTATATCATATTATCAACAACACATGACATATTTAAAACATTATAAGCAAAGCCTGTGTTGTATGCAGTCTCCTCATCCATGCGTGTATTTATTGCGTGCAGCGTCAGCAGCTAATCAGGAGCTCCACAGGGCCGATGGTTTTCCAGTAAGAGACAGTGATGGACTTGTGTTGATTGGACTGTCTGTCTGCTGGGGAGCAAGAGATGCATACTACATTTCTCTGCAGCAAGAGCAGAGCAAAGGTATAGAAACACACATACTGTACATGTATGCACAAGCTCACTCCAAAATAGTTTGTTCAGCCAGCCAGTCTGTTACCCCTCAGGTTTGAGCTCCAGTCTGGCCCCGCCTCCACTGGATGATGATTTGCCAGTAAGTGAGAGGCTGCGACTGGTGAAGACCTGTCTGAGCAGGCCGCCGACTGGTCATAGAGGAGGTGTGGTTGTCACGTATGACATCATACAGGTGTACAAGATGCTAGTCCAGAGCTGTAGCATCAGCTTGGAGGGAAACTGCGAAGATCCCAAGGTGAGGGAAATCATGTGTGCACGCATTTTCATACACGTACAGCACATATGGAAATTTGCATATTGGTAACTATGAGCAGGCTGTTCCATGGGATTTCATTTAAAACCTCTTCTCACACATTTCTGAATGAAACGTTGGAAGACAGCAATGCACCAATATTCACTGGGATCTTCTCATTTTCTACCAAAAACTTTCCCCATCAGAATAATTTGAATGGTGCTATAATCACATAAACAAATCTACACATAGGGGCTTTTAAAGAGAAGATTTAATAACATTGGACGATATATTTATTGTTTTGCCAAGAGCCTTTGCTGCATCATGAAGTTTGTTTCTTACATTTTATCGAAGTGACTCTGTTTTGAATGTCTGCCATAGGTTGCGTGCTGGCTGGTGGACCCTGGCAGTGAGGAGCGGACTCTACCCAACATGGTGACTGTCTACTGCCCCGAAGAGTTACCTCTGCTGGATGGACTTGGGAACGCGCTTGCACACTGTCCTCGTGTTAGGGCAGCGACCAAGAGCGTGCTCATACACTCTGTCATGAACCATCTCACTGGCCTGCTAGAGAAGGACGGCATGCTTGGTATAAAAAGCAAAGCAGACATTCATACAATATTCTTACAGTGGTAAGAACTGTAGTAACCATGACGTTTTTTTTTTTTTTTACCATTGTTGTAATGTTTTTGCATGCACTTGTCAGACTTATTCAGGAGTGTTGAGATGCCCTCCCAGGTGTCTTTGGCTCTGCTGGAGTTAAATGGAGTGGGCTTCAGCGTCAAAGAGTGTGAAAGACAAAAACACGTGATGCAAGCCAAACTCACCGCGCTGGAGTCTCAGGCTTACAACCTGGCCGGACACAGCTTCTCTCTCACCAGCGTCGACGACATCGCACAGGTCCGACGCATCTTCTTTATCCCAGCCGTGTTTTTGAATCAAATTCCAAAAACTACGACAAGGCGTAGTAAAACGTACAATTGTCAAACCTATCTCACGTGCACTGTAGGTGTTGTTTTTAGAGCTACACCTGCCTCCAAACGGTGACGTGGGTGGGTTGAAAAGTAAGAAGACCCTTGGCTACACCAGGAGAGGCGGCGGCAGAGTACGACTTGGAAAGCAGTTCAGCACCACCAAGGTGAACTGTTTTTCTATAATGCTGGGAGAAAGATAAGGTAACATTTGTGAGTGTTGACTATGTTTAAACGGAATTGTAATGATGGTTGGCAGGATGTTCTGGAGAAGCTTCGCCCCCTCCACCCGTTGCCAGGTGTTATTCTGGAGTGGAGGAGGATCACTAATGCCTTGACTAAAGTGGTGTTCCCCCTGCAGAGGGAGAAGCAATACCACACCACACTGGCCATGGACAGAATATACCCCATCGCTCAGACGCACACAGCCACAGGTAACACGCAGATACACACACAGACATTACACGCACCTGTCGTTAAAGTAGAGCATTACAGCGTGCAATCCAATTTTATGTGTGTTGAAGTAAATCTAAAGCATGCAGCGACCCGGCTCATTCTGTCGTCAGGTAGAGTGAGCTTCACTGAGCCCAACATACAGAATGTCCCCAAAGACTTTGAGATTTACATGCCCACGGTGGTGGGGGAGAGCCCACCTTCACAAGACAGCTGCAGCACGACCACCAAAACAGGGTAGGTCAACATCACAGTTCACTCAAAGTGGGCTCTGAGGTCCGAGTACTTGAGAAGCTTCTAGTGTTTTCTCAGTAAAATGAGACATGGTTTAATGTCACTAAACAGTGTAAAATAGCTATTGTTTTAATCATAATGTACATATTTTTATTACTAACTTTAGTGGATAAACTTCACTTCTTGAGAAACAAATTGAGGACATTCAGGCTAATAGTGATACATTTGATCTTACTCCCAGCTCATTTAGAAAAAGTGTGTAGCTATTTTAAATACTTCAATATGATCTTATATATTAAAATATTCCGGGTTTTTTTAGCGGGTGCATGTAAACACCATTATGCAAAAGATTAATATGTCAATATTAAAGTTAATTTGTGTAGTGTCTCCATTCTTTCACAGTAATATTCCTAATACATACATATAGTGTGATATGGAAATATATGCAAACACTAGGACTAATAATACCCTTCACGGCAATGTAAGTCTCACTTTGCAATAAAGGGAATGTTGGTTTTAGACAGGGTTTAAAAGTGAAATAAAGAAAACTACAGTAGAAAACTCAGGGTATTGCATACAATACACACGTGACAATTAATAAAGCCAGATGCTGGTAGGCATTTAAAGTGAAAAATAAACTTGTTACATGCTGTGTATGGGTGGGAATGCACTAAATTCTTGACAAGTGTTAAGATAACTCCAACATTTGTCTAACTAAAGCTCGTACGGTTTTGTTACAGAAAAAAGAGACGTTCTGTAGTGCCTTCAGCTGCAGCTGGCCATGCAGAACAAGGCCCAGCCTTCTCTGTCAGCATGAGACATGCCTTCGTACCTTTTTCAGGTTACTATGATGATACTGTTGATTTGTGTGGGTGATCACCTTCTCTGTCTGTAACTTTGTCTCTGACTGTTCTACCAGCTGTGTCTTTCTGTACTGTTCTGTAGGTGGGATGATATTGGCAGCTGATTATTCTCAGCTGGAGTTGAGAGTGTTGGCTCACCTCTCCAAGGACCAACGCCTTCTGCAGGTCGGTAAATAGCAAGAAAAACATCATATAACAGTCATCAAGAAACCGGTAAAAGGAATGATGAACTGTGTGCGCCATCAGGTGCTGAATGGAGGCGCAGACGTGTTCCGCTGCATCGCAGCTGAGTGGAAAAGCGTTGACCCAGAGTCTGTGAACGACAACCTCAGACAACAGGCAAAACAGGTACAGCTAGGCAGGAGAGAGATGATGACATGGACACGCATGCATTCTTACTGGTGTGTTTTTGTCTTTGCAGATTTGCTATGGCATTATCTATGGGATGGGAGCTAAGTCTTTGGGGGAGCAAATGGGCGTGGAGGAGAATGACGCGGCCTGCTACATAGAGAGTTTCAAGGCCAGATACAAAGGTATACGGCGCTGTTTAATTCACATTGTGTCCCAGTTGATGTCACAAATTGTTTGTGTGTATATGTAAGTATGTGGCAGTAGAATCCTACATACACAAATAATTGTTCATAACGTAATTGTATATTATTGTATTTTTTTTTCTTCATTGTCGTTAATCATTGAAAGAAGTACTGGAAAGACAAATTGAACATCCATGTCTTGTGTTGTGTTTCAGGCATCAATGGTTTTCTGAGAGAAACTGTGAAGAACTGTATAAAGAACGGCTATGTTCAGACTCTGATGGGCCGTAGGCGATACCTACCTGGGATCACTAATGCCAATACGCACACCAAAGGCCATGTAAGCATGCTCGTCCATCAGAAGTTGCCAGAATTTATTTGTAAGCTGTGCAATGTAAAATTCAAGTGTGATATATATTTTTTTTTTTCATGAATTCCATAACTTCTCTGTCTCTTCAGGCAGAGCGTCAGGCAGTGAACACAACTGTACAGGGTTCAGCAGCAGACATTGTTAAACTTGCCACTGTAAACATCCAGAAACGGCTACGAAAAACATATCCTGCAGCTCCACTCTCTCACCAGCACACACACGCAGGTGACTTAACACTTACTCTTCTTTTCCCATACTGTATCAACACAACATGAAGAAAGAGATAATCACTGCATTATTATTATTATTAAGTCTGTAAATTAAATCATGCCTAACTGTGTCCGTTATACAGCCAGCAATTACCGCAGGGTTGGGACGTCTCAACTCAGAGGGGCCTACTTCATCCTGCAGCTGCATGATGAGCTCATCTATGAAACCACAGAGGAAGACCTCATACAGGTATGAACATTATTTGGATTGTCAAATCATCAGAAGTATGTGTTAAGTATTGTAGTTTACAGAAAACATGGTGCTGAGTAGACCTGCAAAGTTACACCGTGTGAGATTTTCATCTTGAGTGATTTATTTTTGGGCCGACAAAGCAGGATAGTTACAGTTGTATATGTATTAAGTCTCATTTATACGACTACTTGAATTTCAGATATTCAAATAACAATGACAACTGACACACGGTTGCAGTAATTGTTGACCTGTGATAAAAGAGAGTGATTTTTGAATAGATTTTTACTTTAATATAGACTATTTCCTACAGTTTTCTTTTTTTAGGGTGGAGAAAACACATTCTAAAAAACCACATGTATACATAATTCTTTGTTTTTCTGTCAGGTTGCTCAGATAGTCAAGAGGGAGATGGAGTCGGCAGTGAAACTGTATGTAAAGCTTAAGGCCAAAGTCAAGGTGGGACCCAGCTGGGGCAACTTGCAGGACCTAGATATATAATGTGAATGTTTTGAGGTTTTAAATTGACATGAAATACATGCACTTATTGCTTCAAGTTCTGTAATACATTAATACTGCTGTACTGAAATAATTTTTTTAATCACTACATTAACAATGAAATGTAAGATAAATACATGTCTATGATTACATGAGCTCTAAATGAACTATTGAGTGTATTTATAATTCTATTTACCGGTGTATAGTGTAAAAAAGTATCAATTTTTGTAAAAAGTATGGAATTTTTCCCATTTTTCTTATCCCAATACATGTCATGAGATTTTATGCAAGATATTCTTTGTAAAGTAACGTAATAAGCGTAATAAGTTGACATAATTTTTGTCTCTACTTTGAAATCCTGTGCCTGCAACAATTATTTTTATTGACTAATGTGCCGATTGTTTTTTCGTGAATTGTTTACTCTATGAAATGTCAATTGTGAAAACATTCCTGTAACAACTTCCTAGAGCCCAAGGTGATGGGTGTCCCAAACCTAAAGATATGCAGGTTACAATGATTTAATCACAAAAAAGCAGCTAATCATCACGAGACGCTGGAACTGGAGAATTTCTGGCGGGGTTTTTTTCACAATTTTTGCTTGAAAAAAATTAAACGATTAATCTCTTTTTTTTTATTGTTTTAAATCAAAATAGTTGATTATTTTTCCATCTAACGAATCATTTCAGCTCTACTGTGATGCATTTAAAACAAAGACAGACCAGCTTTAGTCTTGAGGACATCCTGAAATCTCACATTTTATTGGACCATTGGTTGAGTTGTCTGTCACAGGAACATACATCATTATCATTGTCACTTTAACATTTTGTTTTACACTTATGACATTCAACGCACAAGAAGTGTTGTCAATAGGATACGACATTTTCTGTGCAAAGGGAAATTCACCACCTTTAGTTATGGGAATAGAAATAAATGTGGTCGAAGAAGCAATTTTGTGTGACTTTAGCCTTAATTGACTATCTTCAGGTGGATCTTCATAATACTTTTTTTTTTTTTTTAAATGATTCCATTCAAAACTACATTGACTTTGCCAATATAAGCCAATGCATACCGTATATAGACCCTGGAACTAAAGAAGAATTATTTACTTTTTAACACTTCACAATTAACCAGTGCACCATGACACCACAGAGCTCTTCAACACGGGCTCAGTTTGACACAAAAATGAGTAACAAGTAAATAAATACATGTCATGGACACACATCCATAAACAAATGCAACAAATAAATCAGGAACAGCACAGGTTTTGTTTGAAAAAAAAAAAAAAAAAAGGGTGTTTTAAAAACAGGAGTGTGATCCCAGATGGTGGTACAGATGTTTCATGTCTGTCAAAAGAATGGCTTTTTCTGTGTGAAACGGCTATTGAACTCACGCCATTACTTAATCTAAAAAACCTATTGTTTACTCAAATGTTTTAACTGATGTCAATGCTGTCATCACCTAAATATTTAACATGATAGGTAAGACTAGCAGCTACGTCTGCTATGTTATTTGATGCATGTCAATTGACTGGGGAGCAATGTAATAAAATTGCTGCTCATCTGAAGAGTTGATGCTCGTCAATAGGACAGGGACATATTCCAAAATATTGACGTGCATCAAACTGATGAAGCAAGTCAAGATGCTGCCAGTGTGTGTTGCTCTATAATGTTTGGATAATAATTATTGCCCATAATATAAATATGTTTTTATGAGGCAGTCGAGGTGATCATAAAAGAGAACAATCATCTGCAGACAAAATGATAATCAGTATCTTTGGTGGTTTCGCCATTGTCCACTGACCTTTTGCACCTCTAAATTATACAACAATATTGGCTTGACATGTTTCTATAAAAGGGAGATGGCCAACATCTGGCTAATTCTGTGGTTGGCAATAATTTCAAAGCCAATGAGAGGACTCTGAGGAAGGAGAAGGTATGATTCTTACCAAATACAAATCCACTTCACCGCCCCGACAGTCCTACCACCATCCCCCTTAGGGCCTAGCAGACTTAAAACAGAAATTAGACTAACGGGGTTGTGTGTTAAGAGTACGCAGGTTTCTGTAAACAGCTTTTAGTCAGACTCACTGCCACAAACAGAAAATGGTTTTTAAACAATTAAGGCATTGACACAGGCGGAATCTGTGCATTTCACCAGAGTAGAAAACAGAACAGAGAAAATATATGTACACAGGTGCAGTTAAGTGCTACTCAAGCAGCCTCGTGTTGGCTAGATCTGGGGCAAGAAAAATTGGGACCAGGACTGGCCTCGTCTTGCTCCATTACGCACAGGCGGGGCTGGTGTTGGGGGGCCAGGAGCTTTGCCCTTGTCAGAGAACATCCTGAAGAAAACTCTTGGCCATGGCCCAGGTTATTGGAGTACAACAATTGACATGAAAGAAGGGAAGTAAGGACACAAGAGGTTTGAGGACATCTAGGAAGGTGTCAAGGTGTCTCTCCATTGCGGCTGAAGAAGTACCTGACGGGAGGACCAGGGAGGTCGTCGTCTCCATCTGCCTCTGGAGCGAATGACACAGTGAGGTCTACGTAGCGGCGGTCCACTGATGGCTTGATCAGCTTCTGCATCCTGTAGCGAGTCAGAGGCAAGGTTAGCTGCATCTGCATTAGCCTTTGTCCAGGAAACCTCTAACAATACAGACACTAATGCAAAAGTTCACAGGGTGGTGTAGTGATGACAAAGAGCATCTGTTAATGCCCTATGCAGGGTTCGTACGGGTGCTTGAAATCCTTGAAAATGCTTGAATTTTATGTTGTGTTTTCAAGGTTTCAAAAGTGCTTGAATTTTGGATAAAATGCTTGACATTGTAACTGTATATCTTTCACAACAAATACCTATCTGACTGAATAGTTGGTTTATTAAATTGAGAAATAAAATGTTGGAGAGCCTAACATTAAACCTGCTCGCTTGTGCATTTGTGACCGCGATCTGCAGCCACGCCAAGACCCGCCCTAGGAATCAGATTGGTTGGGGCAAGGCATTTCACCTTGAGTGGTTGAGGTTAGGATAGCCGATTGGTCAGGGGATAGGACCTGTACAAATGGGGTTATGTTACCTTGCGTAAGCATCATGGACAACTAGCCAATAAATACTATTGAAGGGCGCGTCTTGTCGTGGCCATAGTGGGATTCGTAATATCAGCAGGCTGTCGTTTCAATGAACGTTGGCTGGATGATGAAAAATACAAATATGGATTAAACAGGGAAAAACCATACAAACCAAAACAAAGTCTGCAAAAAAGACATGCAGCTTTTCACAATGGCCGAGTCTGCGCTCTCGAGTCACATGAAGTAAGTTTCAAGTAAGCCAACTGAAGTAGCCTGCTGTACACGTTAGCACCTATTTGTTTACGCTAGTAACTTCTAGCTAGGAATTCGCAGGCTAAGTGACTGAAAGTACTTGGTGTGATATGTAATGTTAGTATTGCATGTCCGTCATGGCACGTTCATTTGTGGAATATGCAGTGAACATAGCCAAAGTTACATCACAATAACTGTAACGTTACCAACCGCAAATTAAAACCTGCAAACGTTAGCCCGGTGCATATCAACAATCGATTGCTGAACAGAAATCATGTCAGATGGAGTGTCATACAAGTAGCCTACTGTAAGGTTGAGGATGGCCTTATGCAATATTTACACTGCTATATTCCAGTAGATAAATGTATGTCTTGGCAATGAAATACATTTTTTTTATGAACTGAAATACTAATGGTGCAACACAGGGGGAAAAGAGGAGCTGCAGCAATGTGCAGTACAACAAAAATATGGTGTTTTTCTTTTTAACTTAAACCATGTAAACCTATTCTGGTACAACCTCAAAATACAATTATGAACCTCAAAATAAGCATAACATGTCTGCTTTAACACCTGGCTTGACTCCTATACCTGCAAAGAGTTGATTAATGAGGCAATTTATATTAAGTTGGATAAAATGTATTTTCCCCATCATTGCAATTTCATGATTTTATAGAGAGATGGGGTCCTGTAGATTAACATAAAAAAAACAATCCTAGAAGACTTTAGTTCTTAAAAGACAAGAGTTCTAAAAAGTCAATTCCAGTGACTCAATCAGAATCATTCTTAAAGGAATATTTCACCGCTGGAAAGCTGAATATATCTTTAAATTGGGTCACTTATGTAGTAGAAATGTGAAAAAAAATTGAAATTGGTGCCTTCTAGGCCGAGAAAAGCCAGAAAATGTGTTTTGGTCTTATATGGATGAAAAACACCAAATCCCAGAATGCACCTGCTTCGTTGCTTTGAGTCCACTCCCAAGCCACGCCTACCGCTTGACAGACCGACGGAGGCATTCAACTCAACTCAAGCATGTTTTATTGTCATTTCAACCATATACACGAAACAACGTTTCATCGTGACTCATGTGGTGTTACACATTTAACATATATAAAAACGACATTATATAAAAACGACATACGAAACAGGCTACATTTAGTACACACACTTTATAGGCTCCGTAAAGTTCAGCTAACGCATACTAGCATTAGCGCTTGGTGGGCTGTAAACACCGAGCATAAACACAGCCGTGAATTAGTGTGTAATGTAGAATGGTCGGCATTTAACAGTCACAAACTCCACCAGCAGTTAAATGGATACAAATCACCACATTTCTGCGCCACTCGGTGTTAACACAGCCCACCTCTTTTACCCGGCGACAGAGCATCTCTAGCTCGGAGGGCTAGCAGGCCTGGTAGCTGGACAGTCCGGTACACTATTCAGGCAGGTTTCCACAACAACAAAAACACGGCAGTCTCTGAACTCACGTTGGGAGTGTCGTTGAAGTTGGATGTAGTCCAGTTTGTGGTCTAAATGAGCGGACACTTGTAAGCAGGATCCGTAAAGTTCAGCTAACGCATACTAGCATTGGTGTAGCTAAACACAGAGTATAAACACAGCCGTGAATTAGCGTGGAATGTCGAATGGTCGGCATTTAACAGTCACAAGCTCCACCAGCAGTTAGCAGTAGCTAGTTGGATTTTATTTCTACACCAGTCCGTTTAACACACAACAACAAAAACACAGCAGGAGTTTCGTTGAAGGAGGATGTAGTCCAGCTTGTTGTTTAATGAGCAGACACTTGCAAGCAGGATGGCTGGGACAGGTGGACAGCTAGCGTTAGCTTTCCACCTAGCCGATGAGGATGTCCCCTAGCCGGCTAGCGGCATTGAGCGACACCGCTGGTCTCCGTGCAGGCGAAGCTCACGTAGTGTGCAGAGTATTGAGTCTGTAATAACGTTTCCTCCATATTCTCCGATCTGTACCGATGTATCCCGGTGGTACACACGTCCGGTAGTTTGAATGCAGATAATTATTGTAAATGTTTTCTGCTGAAAACCGAAAGCCTGTTTAGCGAAGATTCAAGATGGCTGACAGTCGTTTTCATTCGGAATACCTCGCCAGACTCGGCAGTCCAACCCCCGCTTGGGGTGTTGAAAACATACGGAAGTAGATCCTACTACTGGCTGTAGTCCTTTGCCTCTGGCCCAAAAATCTTCCAATGACGCAAAAATCGTCATTTTACGTCATCGGAAGATTTTTTCCAGGCCCCAAATGCAGAAATCTCTCGTCTCAGGGGGACATGAGGGAGGGAGGCACGGTCATTCAGAAATACTATCGGGTTTCTACTGATACAAAGCTGAATGCTAAATCGGTGAAGTATCCCTTTAAGACACTATCAAGTTTATACATTATGATTTTGTAGTGTTGACATTTAAAAACAAGTCAATTCCAGTGATTCAATCAGAATCATTCTTAATACACTCTTCAGCCTGAACACATACTGTTCATTTGTGCTTGTTGAATTAACGGTGTTTGAGTACTCTCTACTCTCCAGTCTATTGTTAGAAATCGTTGGAAATTTGTCATTGTCACTTTGACAACAACCTACAACCTGACGACAACAACATACCAATGGAGTTTGTTGAAGGAAGCAGAGGCATCTACAGACCCATCAGGGTGTTGTTCGACACAACCATATATGAGTGCGCTTTGCAGCTCTGCTGGCATATGAAGTCTTACAAGACCAATATTGCATTGGTGATTGAACTTTTGAGGCTTCAGCGGGAAAGTAGTATCCCATCTAAGGTGACTGTTGAAGATATGACAGACCTGGTGGTAGAGCAAAGCAAAGATACAGTGAGAGTTCAGCTCTGGGAGTTTGAATTGGAGGACTTTGATGAGGAAGATGCCAAGCCTCTTCTCATGCTGGTTTGGGAGGTAATCAACAGCATGAAAATGAGAGACATTGAGTTTGAAGCCAGAAGGCTACTTAAGTCGCCAGAAGAGATCCCTCCTTGTTTTCAACATCCAAAGCTTGTTAATTTGGCTCAGGAGTACGGCAGGAGCCTGACACAGCAGCTGCAGTCGGCCCCCAGCTCCAAACTGCTTGGCCCAAGAGATGTGGTGATGGAGGTGCTTCCAAAAGTCTTGCAGGGCTTCTGGTTACCTCCTCCAAGCACCAAGCTCAACATGCCCTCCCAGCAGCTCAGTGAAATGGCTGTTGGTATCACAAAGTTTGTTTTGGACCGGGTCTCCACTGCTTTGTCCACTGTGCACCATCGGGTCAATTTATCCCGGTCCATCAGAGACCGCATGGTCCTGTCTATCCAGGAAACGGTTAGACAGATGTACCCTCAAGACGTCCTGAGGAGAGGGCTTAACTGCTTTGCAGCAGAGGTGCTGAACACTATTGTTGATGCTGCAGTGAAAGAGGTCCTTGTGCTGTTTCAGCCTCAGACTGATACTCATGTGCCTGCAAATTCAAGCACCAAAAATAATTGCACCCAGCACACCCTGACTGGAGATTTGAATCAGGAGCCTGGTCTGGAGGAAGATGGTGAACCAATCCAAGATCAAGAATCTTCTGTTTTGTCTTCTCCGCCCACTCCTCTGACTCCCAGTGCTGAACCTGCTGCCAATATTTTCTTGGATAAAACCGTATTCTCTGCCCCTATGCTCCGCCTAGAAGCTGACTCTGCTGTGGTTCCAGCTCTGCCATCTTTTGTTCCCCCTACTGATGAACCTCTTGCTATCACTTTCATTCAGGATGGTTTGACAATCAGCCAGTTTGAACAAGCGGAGCGGTTTACCCCAGAGACAGACGTTGCCGAGGTGTCATCACCACTACTTCCTCTGACTCCTGCCACTGAACATCCAGTCATGACATCAGTCCTGGATATTCACAATATGAATGAAAAGACCACCAGAAAACCTGACTCTTCTGTCTTGTCTCCTCCACATGCTTCTCTGACTCGTTCTAAATCTTCTGCAAACATTGACTTGGATGAAATAGAGGATTCTTCTTCTGCGGCCAGCCTAAAAGCTCCTGTGGCTACAGCTCATCCACCCCCTCCGACTCCTCCTGCTGAACCCACAGTGACTACATCAGCCCTGAATAGTGAGGACTTGAGTGAGGAGATGACCAGAGAACCAGACTCTGTTCTGGCTTCAGCTACAACACCTACCGTGACCCCTGCTGATGAACCTCCTACCATCACTGTTGTCCAGGATGGTTTGACAATCAGCCAGATTAAACCAGCTGAGCAGCCTGCACCAAAGGCCAACTTTGCTAAATCAGACCTGAATAGTGAGGACTTGAGCGAGCAGATCACCAGAGAACCAGACTCTGTTCTTGCTTCAGCTCCAACACCAGGGTGGGATATTAGCACCCGCCACCAGCCAATGGCGGGTATTTTTTCAAAGTGGCGGGTGACTTTGCCTTGTTTACCAGCCACAGTGGCGGGTGGATTGTAAAACATTCCTTGTAACGGATTGGACAGTTTTTGTCAAAGAATGCTGTTAAGTAACAATGCACAATGCTTAGGAGTCGCGTTATGTTACTGCTAATGAATCCCCAAAATTTCCAGATTTTGCTGCTTCATAATAAAAACATTCAAATACCAACATAACGGAGGACCTTTATTGTGAAGAACTTACAGGAAATTAAACCGTTCACAGCCGGGGCTTTGACCACGCATAGTCGAGTAGCTAGTTTTCAGCGCTAGTCCGTGACGCATGTAGCTAGCTGAGCTGAGGTACAGACGAAAGGAAAATTATCTGTTAAAAAATGTGGGGACATATCCCCGGTGTTAAGAGGCCCGCCGCAGAGTCAGCAGTAGCTATGGATGAAAAAACTGTTGAGGGCGAAGTAAAGAAAAAGAAGTACTTCTCAAACAAGTGGCGCATTGACAAACGTACAGCGAAAGACATTTCAGACCGTCCTGCCAACCTGTATACATTTTAACGTCAATGTAGACTAAGGAGCTGCTGCCGTTTTAATCCTGTCGGCTCTCTGCTGCTCAGTTCTACCCCGCGACTGACCACACACACACACACACACACACACACACGGTGGATGCAGGAAAAAATGGAGATGAGACGTACAGGATGAACTAAATTGAGGACAGCTACACTCGTTATTGTAAGATCAATGATAAGTTTAAGTCCAATAAGTCCTTTATCAAACCGTATGAATGTGTGTCTCAGCCCAGGATAGGAAATTAACTAACAATGTAAAGATCAACAAGCTACTGACACATAAATACATTTATATTAATAAAATATGTATTAATAATAAGTAATTTAATAAAGCAATTAAAAGTATAATAGTGCACTCTCTTTTATAAATTTGAATTCCGGAAAAATTGGCTGGTAAAATTGGGCATCCACCAGCCACACCAAAAAGTTAATTTCCCACCCTGTCCAACACCTACCGTGACCCCTGCTGATGAACCTCCTACAATCACTGTTGTCCAGGATGGTTTGACAATCAGCCAGATTGAACCAGCTGAGCAGCCTGCACCAAAGGCCGACTTTGCTAAGAGGACCTCTCCACCACTTCCCATGACTCCCCCTGCTGAAACCCCAGTCATTACTTTAGTCCTGAATGGTGAGGATGTGATCAAGGAGCTCAGCAGAGAACCAGACTCAGCTGTGACTGCGGCTCTAGAGGCTCTTCCAATCACCCATCATGCAGGGCAGGATGACCTGACATTCAGCCAGGTTAAGGTTGAAAAGAAGAGTGGAGTCCAGCGCTTCTTCAGTTGGTTCAGGAAAACACTATGCTGCTGTTGCCTGCCTGAAGATGCAGACTGAGGGCCAGATGTACTATCACAAGGGGAAAGTGAGAGTTTCCCATAAAGAGATGGGAGGGGAAGCGTAAAGTGCACCTGTGATGCCCTTCGGTGTCATTTAAGTGTTAACTTCTGCAGGTTACTAATTAGCTCAGCTGGGTCTGGTGTGCTGAGGCCACTTAAGCTGCAGTATCCTCTGTCTCTTCTCTCTGCTCTGGCTGTACTCACAGGCACACCAACGTTTGGTTATGTTTGGTTAGGTTGTCCTAGGTTTGCTTTTTGCTGAGTTTACACTTTACAACACACACACGCACCTATTTCACTCATGCACACCCTACACCACTGTCGCTACGGATTTCCACATCCCATTCTGTATATAGTTAATTTGGTCTAATTTGTTTCAATTTGGTAAAGTATTGTTTAAACATTTAACATGGTATTGTCTCCCTCTTTGTTATGACCACCTGAGCCAGGTCATGAAAAGTGGGTGCTCGTTAAATTAAGTTATATTAGTGGTGGTGCGTTTAGTGTTAATTGGTTGGTCCAGGTAAAGGTTGATTTTAGCTGTGCTTCGCAGGGTTTGTTTTTCTTTGTTGGGAGATGCACTGTGTGTTTTGTTGGAAGCCTTTGTGAGGGGATTTGTCTGTGGTTAATTCAGAGAATGACTGTTACTGTCTGTTGCCCTGTGGACAGAAGTTTCTCCGTCAGGTTGTAGGGTGCTTTTATCCAGGGATGGTGTCAATTGTTTTTTATTTTTTTCTATCAGTGTGGTAGGAAAGTGGCTAGAGCGATTGTCTCGGGGGCACATCCGCTGCAGCTGGAGGGTCGGCAATTTTTGGTTGTTCTTTCGGGCTGCCGGGCTAATGTCATTGAATACATATAATGGTTATTATTGTAGTCAATGCCGTGTATAACCACCCACCGCAAGTACCACACGAAGCCTAGGGCTTTAGCTAGCTTTTGGCTAGGCAGTTAGGGGAGGTCGTTGGGCTGACAATTGCTAAAGTGCAACTGTGATGGTTGATGTATAGTTTTCTGTATTGTCCTTTGTGATGATGGCTTCCATGTCTGATTTTTTTTTTTTTTTTTTTTTTTTTTTTGAGGAGCCCACAGTAGATTTTGTAAATGGTTGTAAAAAGGATCAGATGTTGGAGATAGATGATCATTATGATATTGCTGTTGCAGGGAAATGTCGTAAGGATAAGATTAAAAGGAGAGTTTTGATGTCTTTATTTGAATGTGGTGTGTTAAATAAAACTGAGACTGAGTCTGTGCCCATGTCCGTATCTGTTGCAACATGGTGCAGGCAGCAAGTTTAACTTTTGAGCAGCAGAAGGAGCTGTTAGCTTTGCAGTTTGAGCAGGAGACGCATAGCAGGCATTTTGAGAGAGAGGAAAAGTTGGAGTTGGAGAAACTTCGGCAGGCAGAAAAGCTTGAATAGGAGAAAATGCATCCGGAAACTGAGAGGAGGAAGCAGCACTTGGAGCAGTCTAGGTTGGAGTTAATAAGAGACGGCAAGCTTGTTCCTGGGGGTCATAATGATGCCTCCATGGGCTCTGCACCGGTTGGTTTGGATATTGTTGCCAACTGGCGTTTAGTGCCACAGTTTAATGAACGGGACCCTGGTTCTTTTTTCACTCTCTTCGAACACGTTGCCGATGCAAAAAAATAAAAATAAAAAGGCCAGATTCAGACAGAGTGCTGATGCTTCAGTGTGTCCTCACTGGTTGGGCCCAGGAAGTCTATTCGGCTATATGTGGTGAGGATGGCTTGGATTATACGACTGTGAAAGCAGCTGTCTTGAAGTCATACAAGTTGGTTCCTGAAGCTTATCGTCAGAAGTTCAGAAACTGGGTAAAGGGGGATAAGCAGACCAATGTAGAGTTTGTCTGTGATTTGACTTGCCATTTTCAACATTGGTGTTCTGCTACCAAGGTGAGTTCTTTTGTGGGTCTTTGTGAGCTTATCATATTGGAGCAGTTTAAAGATGCCATCCCTCAATCGGTTTCTATATATGTAAATGAGCAGAAGCCCACCACCGCACTGAAGGCAGCAGAGTTAGCTGATGACTTTGTGTTGACACATAAGAACAGTTTTGGTGAAGTAGCCTATGCTCTGTTGGAGATTGGAAAGGTAATGTTGGTGGCAGTATGAATGCGCACAGTGGCGTGGAGTTTGCAAAGCCAGGCCTCTCACGTAAGCCTGCTTGGACAGCGCGACAAGAGGGCAGTACGATATGCAACTACTGCCGTGATGAGGGTCATTGGAAAGACCAGTGCCTGCTATTAAAAGGTAAACCCAATTTGCCTTTTCATGCTCCAGCTATGCTTTGTTCCACAGTCTCAGAAAAGCCTGTTTGTATGGCCTCTAGTGTGGGCTCGGATGAGTCCAGTGGGTAAGTTAAAAAGGTACGGTTCAGGGTTATTTCCTTCATGAAGACCTGCTGGTAAGGAAATGGTTGCCCTGTGGTGACAGGTTTGTTGGGGACCCAATTGTTCAGGTGGTGGTGCCCACTAAACTGCGTGATGTGGTTTTGAAAGTGGGAAATCTTGTGGTGCGTAAAATGTGCCACTGTATTTTACTGTATCGTTTTTGGCCTCGGTTGAAACGGAATGTTGCTACTTACATCAGGGCGCGTAACGTTTTTCAGCTCACCGGGAGGCCGTACTTCTACCCTGCTGTGTCTGAGACCTGCTCCTTTGGTCGGGGCCGGGTTGGGTGCCTCTGCGTACGCTGTGGCAGACATCTTGTTCCGAGGCAAGTGGGCTAATTGTCTATGCTAACCTTGGGGTTTCCATCAGTGCCCCATTTTGTTTTGCTCTCTCTCTTCCTCTGAATTTGCTTCAGGATCCAGTTGCTGAGGTGTGACAAGGGTGGCAAGACAGTGCAGGTTTGGGGGAGGTTCCCTTGTGCTGGGTAGTCGCCCTGTCATGTGCCCCAGTTGATAAATGGAGGAGATGTGATGCTCTTCGGTGTCATTTAATTGTTTTTGCTGTCTACATCGAGGAGGTGTGTCTTAACTTGTGCCTCCTGTTTGCAGGTTACTAATTAGAGTAACTCAGCTCAGCTGGGTCTGGTGTGCTGAGGCCACTTATACCCCGTTTACACGTACATGGTTATTTTGACAAACGGAGACATTTCCCTTCGTTTGTGACCTTCGTTTACACACAAATGGAGAATTTGCCTCTGAAAACGATTCTTTCTAAAAACTCCAGAGTGGAGATTTGGGAAAACTTTGTTTGCACGTTTGCATGTAAACTGAGAAAAACTGAGGTTTAGGCAGCCGAGGAAGTGAGGAAGAGAAGAGATGGGAAGTGATTCGTTGCGGTTGTTGCTATTTCCAGGATTCTGATTGGCTAACGTGGGCTTGAGCTTCTCGTTACACTGCCACTTACAGGTTTGACATGCTCTTGCCGGCATTGACGGCATACGTACACGAGTACGTGCACGAACACTTTTCTGAAAACTGACAGCTGTGCACGATGTTATTTTTGAAAATGGAGAGGTTGAAATGTCCGTTTATGAAAATAGCCAGCCACGTGTAAACGTAGCATTAAGCTGCAGTATCCTCTGTCTCTTCTCTCTGCTCTGGCTGTACTCACAGGCACACCAAGGCTTGGTTATGTTTGGTTAGGTTGTCCTAGGTTTGCTTTTTGCTCAGTTTACACTTTACAAGACACACGCACCTATTTCACTCATGTACACCCTACACCACTGTCGCTACTGATTTCCACATCCCATTCTGTATATAGTTAATTTGGTTCAATTTGGTTTAATAAAGTATTGTTTAAACATTTAACATGATGTTGTCTTGGCATCAGCAGTGGGGATATCGCAGTCTGCGTATCATAGCACCAGTATTTAATGCTTTGTTACAGCACTAATCAATACATACATTTCTCGACCACTAATGCCGAAATAACACGCATCAAGCTGTTACCTCATAAACAAGCAGATAAACTTTGTTATTGGTAAATCTTTGTTTTGACTGACTTGGTGGCTGATCCATGATAGAAAGAGAGAAGGAGGCCCATTCAATTGCGCTTTTAAATGCGCACAATTTACGCTATAGTGGACAGAAAAAGGCGCCGATTACCCGATGAACTGCAGGTTTGGTAAATCCGACATAAGCTTATGTATCACAAAAAATCATAACATTTATTTTTGTGTAAGGATATACAAACAGCCAGCAATAATAACAGACGTAAGAAATGAGCACTTTGAAGTGCAGAGAAATTATTAAGGTGACAAAGTTTTTACTACATCCACATAGAATAAACAAAGGAATGCATCAGAACAATCATAAAGTACAATACTCTTGAGTTACTAAGAAACTTTCTAATTATAAATGTATATTTTAATGATTGAGGGTAAGGCACTTAAGGTATTTTCTTTTACTGGGGACGTTAGTCCTATTAAATGTGCAAAGTTGACCAAACGTGAGATAAAACTGCACTTCAAATTTTGGATAATAATAAAAAGGTGAAAGGGGAGAGTAAAATTAATAGTTTATAGGATAGTACTGGTAAGGTACTCCAATTTGACACTACTGAATGATAGATATTTACATTTCATTAATGTGATGTTTCCCCCCAAACTTTACTCACTCTAAACACTAAATACATTTTAGATAATAGGCTACAATGTATTACTATGAGAATTGTAACACACTATGATCCGTGAAAAAAATGTCTGAGTGACCAGCAATTATTAAGTATTATGATACTTGACCTTAAGTCACTATAAAATTATTTTTAATGTGTCATGATTGTTATAAAACATTATGGATATTTACAAGCGCTTATAACTATACAGTGCTTCAAGTGCATTATGCATTATAAGTATGTTTTTATAATGCATTATAGACATGGGCGTCGTAGAAATTGTTGCCGATATGGTATATATTTTATAAAATCTGGGTCCACCAAGTATTTCTCATTTTTCTGTAATAAATCTGTTGTTCTAAAGCATTGTTGACAGTTAAAAACAGTATATGACATGGTTATAAGGACTAATATTTATAATCTGATTGAATTGATTATGAGGATTATAAATGCACGCGTGCGTGGTTCGCATGACACGGTTTTCTGTTCTATGGTCGACAGGTGCTAAATAATAAAAGCACCAAGAACAAGTGAGAGAGAAAATACAAGACAGAAAGTACACAAATGGAAGAGGAGAGGCAAGAATAGAAGAGTGGTGGAGGAAGAGAAGAAGAACATGGGAGAAGGAAACACAGGAAGGAAGAGGGCAAGACTTATGAAGAGAAAAGTGCAGCTTGTTCAACTCTGAAACTAAACATCACTTCCTCCTCTGAATGTCCTTCCTTTGTTTAGGTTATCTCTCCTTCGCTCTTCATACCTCCTCCCTGCTACGGTTGGAGATCATTGCCAAGCAATAGAGCTCTTCTGATTATGGAAGAGAGTGGAGGTTTGGAGACAGGGAGGGAAAAGCAGCGCTGTAGGGCATGACTGATGGTTTGTTGGTATTGTGTGTCTTGTGTATGAATAAAAACCAAGGCCTGTAAAATATTTCTGTTCAAATCCTATGTCTTCATATTTTAACCCTTGAAATTACTTCAGTTTTACAGCCTGAAAATCACATTATCTGGGAAGCAATATTTGGACATTTATTCATAGGCAGCCCAAACTTTGTAGGGTGGAAGACAAACATGTCAATATGACTGAACCATTACAAGTTTGTACAGCATGCTCTAGATTTGGAAAAAAGTGTGAAAAGACTGAAATTACAGGTAGCATAAACTTTGAGCAAAATCTAAGAGGGTGCACCAACTGTGTCCTGGATTTTGACCCAGAATATCCCAGCTGCATTTCATTTGGCTCAGATCCTCCCACTCAGTGCTCCTCTCCATAGCGGTCTTACTGTATGTTATGTTAGGAACCATGAAGAGAAGGTAATAATTTGGGGTTAGTGAAGTGAACCTGTCGAGTGATTTTGTTTGGGGTAAATGTTTTTACATTGACTCAGGCAGGTTAGATAGCAAGCAAAGTCTACATTTTGAAAAATAAAACTTGTGTTTTGCTTAAATATCTGATCCTTCTGCTATTACGAAACAATTTTGTCTGTTTATAGCATTATGTCTTTATGTGACAAAAACACTTACTAATAATTTTGACTATGTATTGGTATATATTTTACGGTGGTGTAAGTTGCTGGAAAAAGCTTTAAAATGGACCTTGAAAGTGCTTGAAAAGTGCTTGAATTTGACCTTGGAAAAGGTGTACGAACCCTGCCTATGACAAAGCATCCACCCTGCTATAGTGTCTTTGAGCATGAGACCGATTTCCTGTAACCTTCAGAAGTTCTGTTTTGTAATTTTGACTCCTACTTTGGGAGAGGATAAGCAGAAGGGCACAGGAGTCACAAAGAATAGGAGAATCAGGAAACACTTACGTTAGTTTGAGTCTCTTTGAGTGTCCAGGCATCACAGGCACATAGAGCATCTTCACACCGTGGACGACCATAGTGGGTTCAATTCCATACTTTTCCTGAAATAAAAACAACAAATCATAAAAAAACAGACAAAGAAGCAATGACAAGCCTCAGGGGAAATACAATAATGTGGTGACTGCATCTGAATTGCTAATACATCAACAAAGTAGAATACAAGTAAATGGTATCTCACCCTCACTGCATTCATGAAGTCAGAGAGAGTGAAGTCCTCATGGCCAAAGATAGTCCAACAGTCCCAGATGGAGAAGTAAATGTTGTCCCTGGGAAAGACATCAATACAGCTGTCACTACATTACATTGTGATAATGAAATATGTCTCAAGATTCTCCATTTGGTGCCATCTTGTAGCTGAAATTTTCACTTTGCTCCTGTGATGGTGCAATTAAAGTAAAGTGTGGCCCTTAGTATAAATAGACATTTTCTGTGCATGGGTTCAAAACAGCGATGCCATCATGCCAGGAAAATAAAAAATAAAAGGGGTTCTATCAAGTAAAAGTGTGAAAGTGAAATTAAGGAATTGCGTATATGCCCTTACCTGATGAGTGACTGTTTAACTGGGGCAGGCTCAGTGAGCACCACTACAGGGATGGCCAAGTTAAAGAAGCAGTTTTTGAAGGATTCAAATTCGTAGCCTCCAACCACCTTGATCAACTCGAGGGCAACCTGAATACATAAAAAAATAATAAAGCAAAAGGATTAATATATCATGGATATTGAACAATGGAATTCATTTCCAACATCTATTTACATTGACATCCTAATACTGTAAGTCCATCCACCCGCTTATCAAAAGGCCAGCTTATGGTGGCAGCAGGCTACACAAGGTAGTCCACAGACATCCCTCTCCCTAGCAATGCCAGATAGACCGATAGACAGATAGACAGATAGATAGATAAAACGTGCCCGGAAAACCTCCAAAAGAAGTCGTCCATGAGGCATTCTGATCAGAGGCCTGAAACACCTCAACTGGCTCCTTTTGATGAGAAAGAGTAGTGATGTCGGAGCTCCTTACCCTATATCTAAAGCCCCTGACACACCAACCGGACGGCCGACCGTTGGCAGAAAAGGCAGTCGGACTGATCAGTCGGCTCCCCAAGGGCCAAAAAGTGCCACCTAAGCGAAGCCCAACTTGAGCCGAAAAAAATAAAACCGGGCAACTGATTGGACGAACACGTCACGTGGTTCTGGCTGCTCCCGGATTTGATAATGGCGGCTTCGTTCGGAATACGTTCTCATATTTTACGAAGATAGTTCACCGAAACCTGTTTCTGAAAAAATTTTACGCGTGAAATAGGCCATGCAGTTGCTGAAGCTGTCTTCATTTCAGATCGACAAAGGTCAGTTTAAAAGCTTTTCGTCAGAGAGGCGTTAGTCGATCTCATCCCGCTCGTCATTTCCGGGTTAGCGCTCCACCAATGAGATTGGCTATCGAGTCCGACTGCCCGCCTTCCAATTGAACATGTCAAATCGGCCCAAATGAAGGCTGACGGCCCCGCCAACGGACAACGGCACGGAACAGACTCGAGTCACTGACCTCGCCAGACTGTCCAACAGCCGATTATCGGGTTGGTGTGTCAGGGCCTCAAAGTGGGGCCCAACCACTCTAAGGAGGAAACTCATTTCAGCCCCTTGTATCCCTGATCTCATTTTTTTTTCTTCAGTCACGGCCCAAAGCTCATGACCATAGGAGAGGGTTGGAACAGAGACCTGGTAAACTGGTAAATCGAAAGCTTTGCCTTCCGGCTCAGCTCCTTCCTCACCACAACGGTCTGGTTCATCGCCCGCATTCCTGCTGATGCTACACCAATCCACCTGTCAATCTTGCGCTCTATTTTACCCTAACTCTTAAACAAGACCCCGAGATACTCCTTCACTTAAGGCAGCAACTCACTCACAACCCAGGAGGGAGCAATCTGTAAGAGAACCATGGGCTAAGACTCTCCTCCTGACCGCTTCACATTCGACTGCAAACCGCCCCAGTCTGCGATGCCAGGGGTCAACATGCCTAGGTCCCTGCCTTTGGCTGCCGCCTCGGACAATAGCAAAGAGAAACTGGGACCCCTGCTCGAGCCAGATCTGGGTGGGGGGGCCAGCTTGCGCCAGGTGGCCTGGTCTGGCACAACCCGAAAAGACTTCATGGGCCCACCCCCCTCAGGGGTAGGCATTGGAGTTCAGGTGCCTTGTCAAGTTTGAACAAATCGACAAAAATACTGATAATCATATTATCAAGCAGTAATGCTGAATATCAAAATCTGCTGTTCTTAAATTGAAGAAATTGTCATTGCCCAACATCTGTAGGGGTTTCAAAACAAAAAGGCACCAAGTTAAACCATCAACACAATTTCAAACGTTTCTCACCAGTCCAGCCACAGCAGCTGTTGCCGTGGCAATAGCGGGGATGATCTTTCCAGCGATTCGTTTGGTCTTGAGTCTGTCAGCTGGCTCAATGGCGTACATCCGAGCTCTGAGAGCAGATGCTGATGTGACAAAGTCCACGTGGCCGTTGCTGTCATCATCCTTTTCAAACTGTAGTGGACTCACCTGTAACCTCTCTACATGTGAAAGCACAGACATTATCACCAATCAGTCCTTCCAGAAGTTTTTTTGTGATTGTTGCGGGCAAAAATCCTTGATTATGCGGCACGTTTTCTTAAAAAATGCGATGAAATTGCAGGAACTTGCAAAAAAATGCGGGAACTTGCAAAAATTGCGGGAACTTGCAAAAACTGCAGTTTGATGAAAAAGAGAAGAAAAAGTGATTCTCCCAACACCCTGCTTTTTTTAAACTTAATTTCCAAAAATAGTTTACAGATATTCAGTCATTACAATAAGTAAACAAATAAGATACAAAAATATATACAAATAATATAATATTAAAGTAAAAATAAAAGTAATGGTCTAAACAGAGGGAAATAAAAGATACAAAAGAGACAGACTTTCAAAAATCGTTAATAATATAGACAGCAGGAGCACTTAAAGAAATTTGAGTAGACATCAGATATTAAGATAGCTTTCTTATTGGATACCAACTTAAGAGACTCAAAGTACATGTCAAATTCAACCTCCAACACCTGCTTTTCGATGTTCACGTCGCGTAATTACGTCACTTCATAACGTTCCCATGGCAACAGGAGAAAATGGCTGCTCGTGTGAAGTAAACGCAACATTTTTTTCAACTTTCTGCTAAGATATATGTGACTTTTTTGCAACGAAAATGCGGGGATTATGAAATCATGCAAGCACCGCATATTTTGCGCGGAAATCGGCAATTTATGCGGCATATTTGAAAAAATGCGGCCCCCGCATGAATATGCGGACTTTGGCTGATTATGCATTGAATTATGCGATCGCATAATCACGTTTTTCTGGAGGGACTGACCAATTACTGAAAGTAGTTTTACAGTGTTTGTAATGTAGGCTTGCCTACTTAAAGTGATGGTTCGGAGTAATTTCACCCTAGGGTCCTTTGCACCATGATCTCGAGCCAAACACCCCCCCAGAAGCTTTTTTCACCTGGGTCAAACATTGGGAGCGTTAGCGTAGCGTAGCGTTATCAGCTGAATAGCTTAGCGCAGAGGCTAATGGATCCGAAGTTTCTCTTAACATTACCCCACTAATAATGCCCGAAATGATACCAAACGTCTACAAATAGGTTATGCACTCATAAAACGATGGATTGTAAAATTTGTAGGTACACCAGAAGTTTATGTAAATAACACTTGCCTGCTGGCTTCTGCTCTCTGCTGCTGCTGCTGCTGCTGTTACTACCGGGCAGTAAGAGTGCTTAGGGACATCTACAAATTACAACACCGAAAAGAGATGCGACAAAAATATTTATTAATTTAATGATTAAATAAGGTAATGTCTCCAAACTTACCTCAATTATTACTTGTCTCCTGCTAGTTATACTACAGCACTTACATTAAAAAATAAGTTAAATTAAAAAATATTTTTGTTGCATCTCTTTTCAGTGTTGTAATTTGTAGATGTCCCTAAGCACTCGTCTTACAGCAGCAACAACAACAGCAGCAGAGAGCAGAAGCCAGCAGGCAAGTGTTATTTACATAACCTTCTGGTGTACTTACAAACTTTACAATCCATCGTTTTATGAGTGCATAACCTATATATACTAGTGTAGACCTTTGGTATCATTTCGGGCATTATTAGTGGGGTAATGTTAAGAGACACTTCGGATCCATTAGCCTCTGCGCTAAGCTATTCAGCGGCTAACGCTACTCTACGCTAACTCTCCCAATGTTAGACCCAGGTGAAAAAAGCTTCTGGGGGGGGTGTTTGGCTCGAGGTCATGGTGCAAAGGACCCTAGGGTGAAATTACTCCGAACCATCACTTTAATAGGATGGGGAAAGAGTGCCTGTTCCCGAGCTATTCACACCATTGTAATGGATATAAGTGAATACCACTCTAAGTTTAAAAATTTAGCAGTCATCTGGAGTGTCCATTTACAAATCTGCTTGCTGAGTATTTGCTGTGATTTTCTTTTAATTGTGAACCTGCTGTAACACTGTCCGTAGCAATGGCCTGCTCCAGCTGTGTGATGGCCTCCCTCTCCTCTTCACTGCTTAGAGGCATCTTCATTGAATCAGGCTTCTTTGCTGCCTCATTGGTCTCTATACACTGGAAGGAATAGATTCACAACAATCAACAAGATTAGGATTTTTTTTACACTCAGAAATCAAGGACCAGGACCAGAATATAGATGCTTACTTTCTCTGAGGGCCTGTACTCGGGGATCTTGACATCTGAGAGAACCCTTGTCACTGCTTCTTCAGAGAGATCCTAAGAAAGAAGGAAAAGTTCAGTCAGGAAGTGAGTGAGTGAGTGAGTGAGTGAGTGAGTGAGTGCATGTGTCAGTGTACGTGACCTACCTTTTCTGAGTAAGAGATGTTATAAATCCCTGCAAAGAGCCGGGCAGTGCTGACAATGAAAGTGAAGTGCCTGATGGGGAAAGAGGGGAGTTTGGCAATCTTAGATACTACACGTACAATACAAGAAAGGCTTAAACTGTAACATAAGAGCATACTCACATAGAGTCGTTCAAGTCAAAATCAAAAGGTGCTGGAGGTCTTTTTGGGGACTGCCAAAACAAACCTAAGGAAGGGAAGAATAATTTTAAGTACAACTGATACTGTAGTTATGTATATTTTTAATTATTGATTTGGTAACTTTATAGGTATACAAGTGTTTGAGAAAAACGTACTTCCGTCTTTTAACCTTGTGTCCAGGGGGAAAGAGTGCAACAGTTGTAGGGCCTACATAAAAACAGAATCAATAACATGTAAACACATGCCTATCATATTGTGGAGCTTGCACCAACACACATATACAATCTTTTAAAGGAACATGCATTTTCAGGAAGAAAATACCTTTCTCTTGAAATACTTTTCGAATTTCAGACGGGCAATAGTGATGCAATGTTCCCACTGGCTAGGCCGTTTGCTTAGCAGCTTAATGACCTGGAATGCTCCCTCCAGACTTTCCCCCGCCTGCATCCTCTAAACACACAAAGAAATCTTTAAAAACAGTGTTTTTTCAAATGAAGTATTACATTGCTGGCAAAGATCAACAGAGATGCTACTTATAAGTCACAACAACAACTGTGACATACAAAGTCTTACCTGTAGCACCACATCAGCCGAGGAGTGGGTCTGCCAGAACGAGTTGTACATGGAGGGCTTGTGGACAAACAAATTCTCAAACTGGACAAACCCAAAGAGAAAGTTTAAAATTAAGACAGTACACTCACACAGTGTCAAAAATGACAACATTGATCACTTGTTCTGTTTTAAGTAGGCTGACCTTGTCTCTGGCCCATTGAATGGTGTGCTCTATAACAGAAGGGAAAGACTTGAGAGTGCAGAATGGGATCTCCTCTTCTGGGGGGTCCCTCTGGTAAGCAAAGGAAAAGATATATTTAGGAGCACTGTAAGACTAAGGTCTGTGTCTATGAAGCAGCTCTGGTATAGGACTGAAATAATGCAGGGAATAAACTCAAGTACCAAAAACAACAACACAAAGATGGTTACACAAACAAACTCTCACACATACTCACATGGCTATTGTAGGACTCTGTCAAATTTGGCACAATGATTTCTGTGTGTCCTTTAGTTCCCATGGTGCCAGAGTCCAGGAGAGGTCTCTGATTGGACAAACAGCGGCTGAAAATAAAATACATGCAGAAACACATCATCAGTTGTTGGTCAAATTAGTAAATGTTTCATGAAATGCCTTGCCAACTCCTCCACTCATGTCACAAGCAGCCTCTTTCTGGGTTTACGGTGAAGGATGGGTTCAGTCAGAGAAAATCAAACTAGGGCCACTGCTAAGATTATTGATTGTGTCCCTTCAATATTTGCACCAACCTGTCTACATATCTTCGTGCCTCCACGTTGTCCAGCGCAGTGACCACTAGGTTCAGGCGGGAGTAGAAGGAGTCATTGTAGATGCTCTCAGTAGCAGGACACACCTTGTTTAGGTGAGCATCTACCTGCAGGTCTGGGTTGATATCGTGAGTGGCTTCTGCTGCTGTGGTACTCTTCGGTTTCTGAAACACAGGAAGACCGGACAAGTGAATGTCTGTGTGGAGCGTGCGGTTGATTCC